>NW_026112464.1:0-134761 GCF_024323335.1 Lathyrus oleraceus
TGAATGACGAAAACGTTGCTATTAAACCCATGGAATTTGATTGAATTGTGGGAATGATGAAAATGTTGTTGTTAACCAATAAAATTCATTGAATTGTGTGAATGATGAAGACTTTTTTGTTAAACCCATGAAATAAGATTGAATTGTGTGAATGATGAAATGTTATTGATAAACCCATGAAATTTATTCAATTGTGTAAATGATGAAAATAGTGCTATTAAACCCATGAAAATTGATTGATTTGTGTGAATGATGAAAATGTTGTTGTTAACCCCATGAAATTTGATAAAAGTTTATGAATGATGAAATGTTGTTGTTAAACCCATTAAATTCGATTGAATTTGTGGGAATGATGAAAATCTTGTTGTTAAACCTTTGAAATTTGATTAAATTGTGGGAATGGTGGAAATGTTGTTGTTAAACCTATGAAATATGATTGAATTGTGTAACTTATAAAAATCTTGCTATTAAACCCATGGAATTTGATTGAATTGTGTCAATGATGAAAATGTTGCGGTTAAACCCAAGAAATTTGATTGAATTGTGAAAATGATGAAAAAGTTGTTGTTAAACTCATTAAAATTGATTAAATTATGCGCATGATGAATTGTTGTTGTTAACCCCATGGAATTTGATTGAATTGCGGAATAATGAAAATGATACTGTTAAACCCATGATATTTTGATTGAATTTTTGAATGATGAAAATGTTGCTGTTAAACTCATGAATTTGATTGAATTGTGGGAATGATGAAAATGTTATTGTTAAACCCGTGAAAATTGATTGAATTGTGGGAATGATAAAATTGTTGCTCTTAAAACCATTAAATTTGATTGAATTGGGTGAATGATGAAAACGCTGCTATTAAACCCATGAATTTGATTGAATTGTGGGAATGATGAAACGTTGTTGTTAAACCAAGAAATTTGATTGAATTGTGGGAATGATGAAAATGTGCTGTTAAACCCGTAAATTGATTGAATTGTGGAATGATGAAATTGTTGCTCTTAAAACCATTAAAATTTGATTAAATTGTGAATGATAAAAACACTGCTATTAAACCCATAAAATTTGATTGAATTGAGTAATGACGAAAACGTTGCTATTAAACCCATGGAATTTGATTGAATTGTGGGATGATGAAAATGTTGTTTTAAACCAATAAAATTCATTGAATTGTGTGAATGATGAAGACTTTTTTGTTAAACCCATGAAATTAGATTGAATTGTGTGAATGATGAAAATGTTATTGATAAACCCATGAAATTTATTCAATTGTGTAAATGATGAAATAGTGCTATTAACCCATGAAAATTGATTGATTTGTGTGAATGATGAAAATGTTGTTGTTAAACCATGAAATTTGATAAAAGTTTATGAATGATGAAAATGTTGTTGTTAAACCCATTAAATTCGATTGAATTGTGGGAATGATGAAAATCTTGCTGTTAACCTTTGAAATTTGATTAAATTGTGGGAATGGTGGAAATGTTGTTGTTAAACCTATGAAATTGATTGAATTGTGTAATTATAAAAATCTTGCTATTAAACCCATGGAATTTGATTGAATTGTGTCAATGATGAAAATGTTGCGGTAAACCCAAGAAATTTGATTGAATTGTGAAAATGATGAAAAGTTGTTGTTAAACTCATTAAAATTGATTAAATTATGCGCATGATGAAATTGTTGTTGTTAAACCCATGGAATTGATTGAATTGCGGGAATAATGAAATGATACTGTTAAACCCATGATATTTTGATTGATTTTTTGGAATGATGAAATGTTGCTGTTAAACTCATGAAATTTGATTGAATTGTGGGAATGATGAAAAGTTGCTGTTAAACCAATTAAATTTGATTGAATTGTGGGAATGATGAAAATGTTGTTGTTAAACCAATAAATTCAATCCTCACCTCACCACACCCCCTCACCACACCCCCCCCTGAATTGTGTGAATGATGAAGACTTTTTTGTTAAACCCATGAAATAAGATTGAATTGTGTGAATGATGAAAATGTTATTGATAAACCCATGAAATTTATTCAATTGTGTAAATGATGAAAATAGTGCTATTAAACCCATGAAATTGATTGATTTGTGTGAATGATGAAATGTTGTTGTTAAACCCATGAAATTTGATAAAGTTTATGAATGATGAAAATGTTGTTGTGTTCAAACCCATGACATTTGCTCAAAGTTTTATTGAATGATGACAATGTTGTGTTAAACCCATTAAATTCGATTGAATTGTGGGAATGATGAAAATCTTGCTGTTAAACCTTTGAAATTTGATTAAATTGTGGGAATGGTGGAAATGTTGTTGTTAAACCTATGAAATATGATTGAATTGTGTAACTTATAAAAATCTTGCTATTAAACCCATGGAATTTGATTGAATTGTGTCAATGATGAAAATGTTGTGGTTAAACCCAAGAAATTTGATTGAATTGTGAAAATGATGAAAAGTTGTTGTTAAACTCATTAAAATTGATTAATTATGCGCATGATGAAATTGTTGTTGTTAAACCCATGGAATTTGATTGAATTGCGGGAATAATGAAAATAGTGGGGGGGCGGGAGGGGGAGGGGAGGAGGGGGAGGGGGGGTAGCGGCGCGAACAGGAGGGGGAGGGGAGAGGGGGGGGGGGGAGGGGGCGGAGGTATGGGGGGGGGGGGGGGGGGGGGGGGCGGGGGGGGTGTGGGGGGGTGGGGGAGGGGGGGGGGTGGGGTGGGGGGGGGAATGAGGATACTGTTAAACCCATGATATTTTGATTGAATTTTTGGAATGATGAAAATGTTGCTGTTAAACTCATGAAATTTGATTGAATTGTGGGAATGATGAAAATGTTATTGTTAAACCCGTGAAAATTGATTGAATTGTGGGAATGATAAAATTGTTGCTCTTAAAACCATTAAAATTTGATTGAATTGGGTGAATGATGAAAACGCTGCTATTAAACCCATGGAATTTGATTGAATTGTGGGAATGATGAAAACGTTGTTGTTAAACCAGAAATTTGATTGAATTGTGGGAATGATGAAAATGTTACTGTTAAACCCATAAAAATTGATTGAATTGTGGGAATGATGAAATTGTTGCTCTTAAAACCATTAAATTTGATTAAATTGAGTGAATGATAAAAACTGCTATTAAACCCATGAATTTGATTGAATTGTGGGAATGATGAAAAGTTGCTGTTAAACCAATTAAATTTGATTGAATTGTGGGAATGATGAAAATGTTGTTGTTAAACCAATAAAATTCATTGAATTGTGTGAATGATGAAGACTTTTTTGTTAAACCCATGAAATTAGATTGAATTGTGTGAATGATGAAAATGTTATTGATAAACCCATGAAATTTATTCAATTGTGTAAATGATGAAAATAGTGCTATTAAACCCATGAAAATTGATTGATTTGTGTGAATGATGAAATGTTGTTGTTAACCCATGAAATTTGATAAAAGTTTATGAATGATGAAAATGTTGTTGTTAAACCCATTAAATTCGATTGAATTGTGGGAATGATGAAAATCTTGCTGTTAAACCTTTGAAATTGATTAAATTGTGGGAATGGTGGAAATGTTGTTGTTAAACCTATGAAATATGATTGAATTGTGTAAATTATAAAAATGTTGCTATTAAACCCATGGAATTTGATTGAATTGTGTCAATGATGAAAATGTTGCTGTTAAACCCAAGAAATTTGATTGAATTGTGAAAATGATGAAAAAGTTGTTGTTAAACTCATTAAAATTGATTAAATTATGCGCATGATGAAATTGTTGTTGTTAAACCCATGGAATTTGATTGAATTGTGGGAATGATGAAAATGTTACTGTTAAACCCATGATATTTGATTGAATTTTTGAATGATGAAAATGTTGCTGTTAAACTCATGAAATTTATTGAATTGTGGGAATGATGAAAATTGTTGCTCTTAAAACCATTAAAATTTGATTGAAATGGGTGAATGACGAAAACGTTGCTATTAAACCCATGGAATTTGATTGAATTGTGGGAATGATGAAAATGTTGTTGTTAAACCAATAAAATTCAATTGAATTGTGTGAATGATGAAGACTTTTTTGTTAAACCCATGAAATAAGATTGAATTGTGTGAATGATGAAAATGTTATTGATAAACCCATGAAATTTATTCAATTGTGTAAATGATGAAAATAGTGCTATTAAACCCATGAAAATGGATTGATTTGTGTGAATGATGAAAATGTTGTTGTTAACCCCATGAAATTTGATAAAAGTTTAAGAATGATGAAAATGTTGTTGTTAAACCCATTAAATTCGATTGAATTGTGGGAATGATGAAAATCTTGTTGTTAAACCTTTGAAATTTGATTAAATTGTGGGAATGGTGGAAATGTTGTTGTTAAACCTATGAAATATGATTGAATTGTGTAAATTATAAAAATCTTGCTATTAAACCCATGGAATTTGATTGAATTGTGTCAATGATGAAAATGTTGCGGTTAAACCCAAGAAATTTGATTGAATTGTGAAAATGATGAAAAAGTTGTTGTTAAACTCATTAAAATTGATTAAATTATGCGCATGATGAAATTGTTGTTGTTAAACCCATGGAATTTGATTGAATTGCGGGAATAATGAAAATGATACTGTTAAACCCATGATATTTTGATTGAATTTTTGGAATGATGAAAATGTTGCTGTTAAACTCATGAAATTTGATTGAATTGTGGGAATGATGAAAATGTTATTGTTAAACCCGTGAAAATTGATTGAATTGTGGGAATGATAAAATTGTTGCTCTTAAAACCATTAAAATTTGATTGAATTGGGTGAATGACGAAAACGCTGCTATTAAACCCATGGAATTTGATTGAATTGTGGGAATGATGAAAACGTTGTTGTTAAACCAAGGAAATTTGATTGAATTGTGGGAATGATGAAAATGTTACTGTTAAACCCGTAAAAATTGATTGAATTGTGGGAATGATGAAATTGTTGCTCTTAAAACCATTAAAATTTGATTAAATTGAGTGAACGATAAAAACACTGCTATTAAACCCATAAAATTTGATTGAATTGAGTAAATGACGAAAACGTTGCTATTAAACCCATGGAATTTGATTGAATTGTGGGAATGATGAAAATGTTGTATTTAAACCAATAAAATTCAATTGAATTATGTGAATGATGAAGACTTTTTTGTTAAACCCATGAAATTAGATTGAATTGTGTGAATGATGAAAATGTTATTGATAAACCCATGAAATTTATTCAATTGT
The DNA here is from genome assembly GCF_024323335.1 of Lathyrus oleraceus. NCBI lineage: Eukaryota > Viridiplantae > Streptophyta > Magnoliopsida > Fabales > Fabaceae > Lathyrus > Lathyrus oleraceus. The sequence goes on from NW_026112464.1 coordinate 5,274, forward strand.
GTAAATGATGAAAATAGTGCTATTAAACCCATGAAAATTGATTGATTTGTGTGAATGATGAAAATGTTGTTGTTAAACCCATGAAATTTGATAAAAGTTTATGAATGATGAAAATGTTGTTGTTAAACCCATTAAATTCGATTGAATTGTGGGAATGATGAAAATCTTGCTGTTAAACCTTTGAAATTTGATTAAATTGTGGGAATGGTGGAAATGTTGTTGTTAAACCTATGAAATATGATTGAATTGTGTAACTTATAAAAATCTTGCTATTAAACCCATGGAATTTGATTGAATTGTGTCAATGATGAAAATGTTGCGGTTAAACCCAAGAAATTTGATTGAATTGTGAAAATGATGAAAAAGTTGTTGTTAAACTCATTAAAATTGATTAAATTATGCGCATGATGAAATTGTTGTTGTTAAACCCATGGAATTTGATTGAATTGCGGGAATAATGAAAATGATACTGTTAAACCCATGATATTTTGATTGAATTTTTGGAATGATGAAAATGTTGCTGTTAAACTCATGAAATTTGATTGAATTGTGGGAATGATGAAAAGATTGCTGTTAAACCAATTAAATTTGATTGAATTGTGGGAATGATGAAAATGTTGTTGTTAAACCAATAAAATTCAATTGAATTGTGTGAATGATGAAGACTTTTTTGTTAAACCCATGAAATAAGATTGAATTGTGTGAATGATGAAAATGTTATTGATAAACCCATGAAATTTATTCAATTGTGTAAATGATGAAAATAGTGCTATTAAACCCATGAAAATTGATTGATTTGTGTGAATGATGAAAATGTTGTTGTTAAACCCATGAAATTTGATAAAAGTTTATGAATGATGAAAATGTTGTTGTTAAACCCATTAAATTCGATTGAATTGTGGGAATGATGAAAATCTTGCTGTTAAACCTTTGAAATTTGATTAAATTGTGGGAATGGTGGAAATGTTGTTGTTAAACCTATGAAATATGATTGAATTGTGTAACTTATAAAAATCTTGCTATTAAACCCATGGAATTTGATTGAATTGTGTCAATGATGAAAATGTTGTGGTTAAACCCAAGAAATTTGATTGAATTGTGAACATGATGAAAAAGTTGTTGTTAAACTCATTAAAATTGATTAAGTTATGCGCATGATGAAATTGTTGTTGTTAAACCATGGAATTTGATTGAATTGCGGGAATAATGAAAATGATACTGTTAAACCCATGATATTTTGATTGAATTTTTGGAATGATGAAAATGTTGCTGTTAAACTCATGAAATTTGATTGAATTGTGGGAATGATGAAAATGTTATTGTTAAACCCGTGAAAATTGATTGAATTGTGGGAATGATAAAATTGTTGCTCTTAAAACCATTAAAATTTGATTGAATTGGGTGAATGATGAAAACGCTGCTATTAAACCCATGGAATTTGATTGAATTGTGGGAATGATGAAAACGTTGTTGTTAAACCAAGGAAATTTGATTGAATTGTGGGAATGATGAAAATGTTACTGTTAAACCCGTAAAAATTGATTGAATTGTGGGAATGATGAAATTGTTGCTCTTAAAACCATTAAAATTTGATTAAATTGAGTGAACGATAAAAACACTGCTATTAAACCCATGGAATTTGATTGAATTGTGGGAATGATGAAAAGATTGCTGTTAAACCAATTAAATTTGATTGAATTGTGGGAATGATGAAAATGTTGTTGTTAAACCAATAAAATTCAATTGAATTGTGTGAATGATGAAGACTTTTTTGTTAAACCCATGAAATTAGATTGAATTGTGTGAATGATGAAAATGTTATTGATAAACCCATGAAATTTATTCAATTGTGTAAATGATGAAAATAGTGCTATTAAACCCATGAAAATTGATTGATTTGTGTGAATGATGAAATGTTGTTGTTAAACCCATGAAATTTGATAAAAGTTTATGAATGATGAAAATGTTGTTGTTAAACCCATTAAATTCGATTGAATTGTGGGAATGATGAAAATCTTGCTGTTAAACCTTTGAAATTTGATTAAATTGTGGGAATGGTGGAAATGTTGTTGTTAAACCTATGAAATATGATTGAATTGTGTAACTTATAAAAATCTTGCTATTAAACCCATGGAATTTGATTGAATTGTGTCAATGATGAAAATGTTGCGGTTAAACCCAAGAAATTTGATTGAATTGTGAAAATGATGAAAAAGTTGTTGTTAAACTCATTAAAATTGATTAAATTATGCGCATGATGAAATTGTTGTTGTTAAACCCATGGAATTTGATTGAATTGCGGGAATAATGAAAATGATACTGTTAAACCCATGATATTTGATTGAATTTTTGGAATGATGAAAATGTTGCTGTTAAACTCATGAAATTTGATTGAATTGTGGGAATGATGAAAATGTTATTGTTAAACCTGTGAAAATTGATTGAATTGTGGGAATGATAAAATTGTTGCTCTTAAAACCATTAAAATTTGATTGAATTGGGTGAATGATGAAAACGCTGCTATTAAACCCATGGAATTTGATTGAATTGTGGGAATGATGAAAACGTTGTTGTTAAACCAAGGAAATTTGATTGAATTGTGGGAATGATGAAAATGTTACTGTTAAACCCATAAAAATTGATTGAATTGTGGGAATGATGAAATTGTTGCTCTTAAAACCATAAAATTTGATTGAATTGAGTAAATGACGAAAACGTTGCTATAAACCCATGGAATTTGATTGAAATGTGGGAATGATGAAAATGTTGTTGTTAAACCAATAAAATTCAATTGAATTGTGTAAATGATGAAGACTTTTTTGTTAAACCCATGAAATTAGATTGAATTGTGTGAATGATGAAAATGTTATTGATAAACCCATGAAATTTATTCAATTGTGTAAATGATGAAAATAGTGCTATTAAACCCATGAAAATTGATTGATTTGTATGAATGATGAAAATGTTGTTAAACCCATGAAATTTGATAAAAGTTTATGAATGATGAAAATGTTGTTGTTAAACCCAATAAATTCGATTGAATTGTGGGAATGATGAAAATCTTGCTGTTAAACCCTTGAAAATTGATTAAATTGTGGGAATGGTGGAAATGTTGTTGTTAAACCTATGAAATATGATTGAATTGTGTAAATTATAAAAATGTTGCTATTAAACCCAAGAAATTTGATTGAATTGTGTCAATGATGAAAATGTTGCTGTAAAACCCAAGAAATTTGATTGAATTGTGAAAATGATGAAAAAGTTGTTGTTAAACTCATGAAAATTGATTAAATTATGCGCATGATGAAATTGTTGTTGTTAAACCCATGGAATTTGATTGAATTGTGGGAATGATGAAAATGTTACTGTTAAACCCATGATATTTGATTGAATTTTTGGAATGATGAAAATGTTGCTGTTAAACTCATGAAATTTATTGAATTGTGGGAATGATGAAATGTTATTGTTAAACTCGTGAAAAATGATTGAATTGTGGGAATGATAAAATTGTTGCTCTTAAAACCATTAAAATTTGATTGAATGGGTGAATGACGAAAACGTTGCTATTAAACCCATGGAATTTGATTGAATTGTGGGAATGATGAAAATGTTGTTGTTAAACCAATAAAATTCAATTGAATTGTGTGAATGATGAAGACTTTTTTGTTAAACCCATGAAATAAGATTGAATTGTGTGAATGATGAAAATGTTATTGATAAACCCATGAAATTTATTCAATTGTGTAAATGATGAAAATAGTGCTATTAAACCCATGAAAATTGATTGATTTGTATGAATGATGAAAATGTTGTTAAACCCATGAAATTTGATAAAAGTTTATGAATGATGAAAATGTTGTTGTTAAACCCAATAAATTCGATTGAATTGTGGGAATGATGAAAATCTTGCTGTTAAACCCTTGAAAATTGATTAAATTGTGGGAATGGTGGAAATGTTGTTGTTAAACCTATGAAATATGATTGAATTGTGTAAATTATAAAAATGTTGCTATTAAAACCCAAGAAATTTGATTGAATTGTGAAAATGATGAAAAAGTTGTTGTTAAACTCATGAAAATTGATTAAATTATGCGCATGATGAAATTGTTGTTGTTAAACCCATGGAATTTGATTGAATTGTGGGAATGATGAAAATGTTACTGTTAAACCCATGATATTTGATTGAATTTTTGGAATGATGAAAATGTTGCTGTTAAACTCATGAAATTTATTGAATTGTGGGAATGATGAAAATTGTTGCTCTTAAAACCATTAAAATTTGATTGAAATGGGTGAATGACGAAAACGTTGCTATTAAACCCATGGAATTTGATTGAATTGTGGGAATGATGAAAATGTTGTTGTTAAACCAATAAAATTCAATTGAATTGTGTGAATGATGAAGACTTTTTTGTTAAACCCATGAAATAAGATTGAATTGTGTGAATGATGAAAATGTTATTGATAAACCCATGAAATTTATTCAATTGTGTAAATGATGAAAATAGTGCTATTAAACCCATGAAAATGGATTGATTTGTGTGAATGATGAAAATGTTGTTGTTAACCCCATGAAATTTGATAAAAGTTTAAGAATGATGAAAATGTTGTTGTTAAACCCATTAAATTCGATTGAATTGTGGGAATGATGAAAATCTTGTTGTTAAACCTTTGAAATTTGATTAAATTGTGGGAATGGTGGAAATGTTGTTGTTAAACCTATGAAATATGATTGAATTGTGTAAATTATAAAAATCTTGCTATTAAACCCATGGAATTTGATTGAATTGTGTCAATGATGAAAATGTTGCGGTTAAACCCAAGAAATTTGATTGAATTGTGAAAATGATGAAAAAGTTGTTGTTAAACTCATTAAAATTGATTAAATTATGCGCATGATGAAATTGTTGTTGTTAAACCCATGGAATTTGATTGAATTGCGGGAATAATGAAAATGATACTGTTAAACCCATGATATTTGATTGAATTTTTGGAATGATGAAAATGTTGCTGTTAAACTCATGAAATTTGATTGAATTGTGGGAATGATGAAAATGTTATTGTTAAACCCGTGAAAATTGATTGAATTGTGGGAATGATAAAATTGTTGCTCTTAAAACCATTAAAATTTGATTGAATTGGGTGAATGACGAAAACGCTGCTATTAAACCCATGGAATTTGATTGAATTGTGGGAATGATGAAAACGTTGTTGTTAAACCAAGGAAATTTGATTGAATTGTGGGAATGATGAAAATGTTACTGTTAAACCCGTAAAAATTGATTGAATTGTGGGAATGATGAAATTGTTGCTCTTAAAACCATTAAAATTTGATTAAATTGAGTGAACGATAAAAACACTGCTATTAAACCCATAAAATTTGATTGAATTGAGTAAATGACGAAAACGTTGCTATTAAACCCATGGAATTTGATTGAATTGTGGGAATGATGAAAATGTTGTATTTAAACCAATAAAATTCAATTTAATTGTGTGAATGATGAAGACTTTTTTGTTAAACCCATGAAATTAGATTGAATTGTGTGAATGATGAAAATGTTATTGATAAACCCATGAAATTTATTCAATTGTGTAAATGATGAAAATAGTGCTATTAAACCCATGAAAATTGATTGATTTGTGTGAATGATGAAAATGTTGTTGTTAAACCCATGAAATTTGATAAAAGTTTATGAATGATGAAAATGTTGTTGTTAAACCCATTAAATTCGATTGAATTGTGGGAATGATGAAAATCTTGCTGTTAAACCTTTGAAATTTGATTAAATTGTGGGAATGGTGGAAATGTTGTTGTTAAACCTATGAAATATGATTGAATTGTGTAACTTATAAAAATCTTGCTATTAAACCCATGGAATTTGATTGAATTGTGTCAATGATGAAAATGTTGCGGTTAAACCCAAGAAATTTGATTGAATTGTGAAAATGATGAAAAAGTTGTTGTTAAACTCATTAAAATTGATTAAATTATGCGCATGATGAAATTGTTGTTGTTAAACCCATGGAATTTGATTGAATTGCGGGAATGATGAAAATGATACTGTTAAACCCATGATATTTTGATTGAATTTTTGGAATGATGAAAATGTTGCTGTTAAACTCATGAAATTTGATTGAATTGTGGGAATGATGAAAAGATTGCTGTTAAACCAATTAAATTTGATTGAATTGTGGGAATGATGAAAATGTTGTTGTTAAACCAATAAAATTCAATTGAATTGTGTGAATGATGAAGACTTTTTTGTTAAACCCATGAAATAAGATTGAATTGTGTGAATGATGAAAATGTTATTGATAAACCCATGAAATTTATTCAATTGTGTAAATGATGAAAATAGTGCTATTAAACCCATGAAAATTGATTGATTTGTGTGAATGATGAAAATGTTGTTGTTAAACCCATGAAATTTGATAAAAGTTTATGAATGATGAAAATGTTGTTGTTAAACCCATTAAATTCGATTGAATTGTGGGAATGATGAAAATCTTGCTGTTAAACCTTTGAAATTTGATTAAATTGTGGGAATGGTGGAAATGTTGTTGTTAAACCTATGAAATATGATTGAATTGTGTAACTTATAAAAATCTTGCTATTAAACCCATGGAATTTGATTGAATTGTGTCAATGATGAAAATGTTGTGGTTAAACCCAAGAAATTTGATTGAATTGTGAAAATGATGAAAAAGTTGTTGTTAAACTCATTAAAATTGCGCATGATGAAATTGTTGTTGTTAAACCAATGGAATTTGATTGAATTGCGGGAATAATGAAAATGATACTGTTAAACCCATTATATTTTGATTGAATTTTTGGAATGATGAAAATGTTGCTGTTAAACTCATGAAATTTGATTGAATTGTGGGAATGATGAAAATGTTATTGTTAAACCCGTGAAAATTGATTGAATTGTGGGAATGATAAAATTGTTGCTCTTAAAACCATTAAAATTTGATTGAATTGGGTGAATGATGAAAACGCTGCTATTAAACCCATGGAATTTGATTGAATTGTGGGAATGATGAAAACGTTGTTGTTAAACCAAGGAAATTTGATTGAATTGTGGGAATGATGAAAATGTTACTGTTAAACCCGTAAAAATTGATTGAATTGTGGGAATGATGAAATTGTTGCTCTTAAAACCATTAAAATTTGATTAAATTGAGTGAACGATAAAAACACTGCTATTAAACCCATGGAATTTGATTGAATTGTGGGAATGATGAAAAGATTGCTGTTAAACCAATTAAATTTGATTGAATTGTGGGAATGATGAAAATGTTGTTGTTAAACCAATAAAATTCAATTGAATTGTGAATGATGAAGACTTTTTGTTAAACCCATGAAATTAGATTGAATTGTGTGAATGATGAAAATGTTATTGATAAACCCATGAAATTTATTCAATTGTGTAAATGATGAAAATAGTGCTATTAAACCCATGAAAATTGATTGATTTGTGTGAATGATGAAAATGTTGTTGTTAAACCCATGAAATTTGATAAAAGTTTATGAATGATGAAAATGTTGTTGTTAAACCCATTAAATTCGATTGAATTGTGGGAATGATGAAAATCTTGCTGTTAAACCTTTGAAATTTGATTAAATTGTGGGAATGGTGGAAATGTTGTTGTTAAACCTATGAAATATGATTGAATTGTGTAACTTATAAAAATCTTGCTATTAAACCCATGGAATTTGATTGAATTGTGTCAATGATGAAAATGTTGCGGTTAAACCCAAGAAATTTGATTGAATTGTGAAAATGATGAAAAAGTTGTTGTTAAACTCATTAAAATTGATTAAATTATGCGCATGATGAAATTGTTGTTGTTAAACCCATGGAATTTGATTGAATTGCGGGAATAATGAAAATGATACTGTTAAACCCATGATATTTTGATTGAATTTTTGGAATGATGAAAATGTTGCTTTAAACTCATGAAATTTGATTGAATTGTGGGAATGATGAAAATGTTATTGTTAAACCTGTGAAAATTGATTGAATTGTGGGAATGATAAAATTGTTGCTCTTAAAACCATTAAAATTTGATTGAATTGGGTGAATGATGAAAACGCTGCTATTAAACCCATGGAATTTGATTGAATTGTGGGAATGATGAAAACGTTGTTGTTAAACCAAGGAAATTTGATTGAATTGTGGGAATGATGAAAATGTTACTGTTAAACCCATAAAAATTGATTGAATTGTGGGAATGATGAAATTGTTGCTCTTAAAACCATAAAATTTGATTGAATTGAGTAAATGACGAAAACGTTGCTATAAACCCATGGAATTTGATTGAAATGTGGGAATGATGAAAATGTTGTTGTTAAACCAATAAAATTCAATTGAATTGTGTAAATGATGAAGACTTTTTTGTTAAACCCATGAAATTAGATTGAATTGTGTGAATGATGAAAATGTTATTGATAAACCCATGAAATTTATTCAATTGTGTAAATGATGAAAATAGTGCTATTAAACCCATGAAAATTGATTGATTTGTATGAATGATGAAAATGTTGTTAAACCCATGAAATTTGATAAAAGTTTATGAATGATGAAAATGTTGTTGTTAAACCCATAAATTCGATTGAATTGTGGGAATGATGAAAATCTTGCTGTTAAACCCTTGAAAATTGATTAAATTGTGGGAATGGTGGAAATGTTGTTGTTAAACCTATGAAATATGATTGAATTGTGTAAATTATAAAAATGTTGCTATTAAACCCAAGAAATTTGATTGAATTGTGTCAATGATGAAAATGTTGCTGTAAAACCCAAGAAATTTGATTGAATTGTAAAAATGATGAAAAAGTTGTTGTTAAACTCATGAAAATTGATTAAATTATGCGCATGATGAAATTGTTGTTGTTAAACCCATGGAATTTGATTGAATTGTGGGAATGATGAAAATGTTACTGTTAAACCCATGATATTTGATTGAATTTTTGGAATGATGAAAATGTTGCTGTTAAACTCATGAAATTTATTGAATTGTGGGAATGATGAAAATGTTATTGTTAAACTCGTGAAAAATGATTGAATTGTGGGAATGATAAAATTGTTGCTCTTAAAACCATTAAAATTTGATTGAAATGGGTGAATGACGAAAACGTTGCTATTAAACCCATGGAATTTGATTGAATTGTGGGAATGATGAAAATGTTGTTGTTAAACCAATAAAATTCAATTGAATTGTGTGAATGATGAAGACTTTTTTGTTAAACCCATGAAATAAGATTGAATTGTGTGAATGATGAAAATGTTATTGATAAACCCATGAAATTTATTCAATTGTGTAAATGATGAAAATAGTGCTATTAAACCCATGAAAATTGATTGATTTGTGTGAATGATGAAAATGTTGTTAAACCCATGAAATTTGATAAAAGTTTATGAATGATGAAAATGTTGTTGTTAAACCCAATAAATTCGATTGAATTGTGGGAATGATGAAAATCTTGCTGTTAAACCCTTGAAAATTGATTAAATTGTGGGAATGGTGGAAATGTTGTTGTTAAACCTATGAAATATGATTGAATTGTGTAAATTATAAAAATGTTGCTATTAAACCCAAGAAATTTGATTGAATTGTGTCAATGATGAAAATGTTGCTGTAAACCCAAGAAATTTGATTGAATTGTGAAAATGATGAAAAGTTGTTGTTAAACTCATGAAAATTGATTAAATTATGCGCATGATGAAATTGTTGTTGTTAAACCCATGGAATTTGATTGAATTGTGGGAATGATGAAAATGTTACTGTTAAACCCATGATATTTGATTGAATTTTTGGAATGATGAAAATGTTGCTGTTAAACTCATGAAATTTGATTGAATTGTGGGAATGATGAAAATTGTTGCTCTTAAAACCATTAAAATTTGATTGAAATGGGTGAATGACGAAAACGTTGCTATTAAACCCATGGAATTTGATTGAATTGTGGGAATGATGAAAATGTTGTTGTTAAACCAATAAAATTCAATTGAATTGTGTGAATGATGAAGACTTTTTTGTTAAACCCATGAAATAAGATTGAATTGTGTGAATGATGAAAATGTTATTGATAAACCCATGAAATTTATTCAATTGTGTAAATGATGAAAATAGTGCTATTAAACCCATGAAAATTGATTGATTTGTGTGAATGATGAAAATGTTGTTGTTAACCCCATGAAATTTGATAAAAGTTTATGAATGATGAAAATGTTGTTGTTAAACCCATTAAATTCGATTGAATTGTGGGAATGATGAAAATCTTGTTGTTAAACCTTTGAAATTTGATTAAATTGTGGGAATGGTGGAAATGTTGTTGTTAAACCTATGAAATATGATTGAATTGTGTAAATTATAAAAATCTTGCTATTAAACCCATGGAATTTGATTGAATTGTGTCAATGATGAAAATGTTGCGGTTAAACCCAAGAAATTTGATTGAATTGTGAAAATGATGAAAAAGTTGTTGTTAAACTCATTAAAATTGATTAAATTATGCGCATGATGAAATTGTTGTTGTTAAACCCATGGAATTTGATTGAATTGCGGGAATAATGAAAATGATACTGTTAAACCCATGATATTTGATTGAATTTTTGGAATGATGAAAATGTTGCTGTTAAACTCATGAAATTTGATTGAATTGTGGGAATGATGAAAATGTTATTGTTAAACCCGTGAAAATTGATTGAATTGTGGGAATGATAAAATTGTTGCTCTTAAAACCATTAAAATTTGATTGAATTGGGTGAATGATGAAAACGCTGCTATTAAACCCATGGAATTTGATTGAATTGTGGGAATGATGAAAACGTTGTTGTTAAACCAAGGAAATTTGATTGAATTGTGGGAATGATGAAATGTTACTGTTAAACCCGTAAAAATTGATTGAATTGTGGGAATGATGAAATTGTTGCTCTTAAAACCATTAAAATTTGATTAAATTGAGTGTGAACGATAAAAACACTGCTATTAAACCCATAAAATTTGATTGAATTGAGTAAATGACGAAAACGTTGCTATTAAACCCATGGAATTTGATTGAATTGTGGGAATGATGAAAATGTTGTTTTAAACCAATAAAATTCAATTGAATTGTGTGAATGATGAAGACTTTTTTGTTAAACCCATGAAATTAGATTGAATTGTGTGAATGATGAAAATGTTATTGATAAACCCATGAAATTTATTCAATTGTGTAAATGATGAAATAGTGCTATTAAACCCATGAAAATTGATTGATTTGTGTGAATGATGAAAATGTTGTTGTTAAACCCATGAAATTTGATAAAAGTTTATGAATGATGAAAATGTTGTTGTTAAACCCATTAAATTCGATTGAATTGTGGGAATGATGAAAATCTTGCTGTTAAACCTTTGAAATTTGATTAAATTGTGGGAATGGTGGAAATGTTGTTGTTAAACCTATGAAATATGATTGAATTGTGTAAATTATAAAAATCTTGCTATTAAACCCATGGAATTTGATTGAATTGTGTCAATGATGAAAATGTTGCGGTTAAACCCAAGAAATTTGATTGAATTGTGAAAATGATGAAAAAGTTGTTGTTAAACTCATTAAAATTGATTAAATTATGCGCATGATAAAATTGTTGTTGTTAAACCCTTGGAATTTGATTGAATTGCGGGAATGATGAAAATGATACTGTTAAACCCATGATATTTGATTGAATTTTTGGAATGATGAAAATGTTGCTGTTAAACTCATGAAATTTGATTGACTTGTGGGAATGATGAAAAGTTGCTGTTAAACCAATTAAATTTGATTGAATTGTGGGAATGATGAAAATGTTGCTGTTAAACCAATAAAATTTGATTGAATTGTGTGAATGATGAAAACTTTTTGTTAAACCCATGAAATTTGATTGAATTGTGTGAATGATGAAAATGTTTTGTTAAACCCATGAAATTTATTGAATTGTGTAATGATGAAAATGTGCTATTAAACCCATGAAAATTGATTGATTGTGTGAATGATGAAAATGTTGTTGTTAAACCCATGAAATTTGATAAAATTGTGAATGATGAAAATGTTGTTGTTAAACCCATGAAATTTGATAAAATTATGAATGATGAAAATGTTGTTGTTAAACCCATTTAATTCGATTGAATTGTGGGAATGATGAAAATCTTGCTGTTAAACCTTTGAAATTTGATTAAATTGTGGGAATGTGGAAATGTTGTTGTTAAACCTATGAAATATGATTGAATTGTGTAACTTATAAAAATCTTGCTATTAAACCCATGGAATTTGATTGAATTGTGTCAATGATGAAAATGTTGTGGTTAAACCCAAGAAATTTGATTGAATTGTGAAAATGATGAAAAAGTTGTTGTTAAACTCATTAAAATTGCGCATGATGAAATTGTTGTTGTTAAACCCATGGAATTTGATTGAATTGCGGGAATAATGAAAATGATACTGTTAAACCCATGATATTTGATTGAATTTTGGAATGATGAAAATGTTGCTGTTAAACTCATGAAATTTGATTGAATTGTGGGAATGATGAAAATGTTATTGTTAAACCCGTGAAAATTGATTGAATTGTGGGAATGATAAAATTGTTGCTCTTAAAACCATTAAAATTTGATTGAATTGGGTGAATGATGAAAACGCTGCTATTAAACCCATGGAATTTGATTGAATTGTGGGAATGATGAAAACGTTGTTGTTAAACCAAGGAAATTTGATTGAATTGTGGGAATGATGAAAATGTTACTGTTAAACCCGTAAAATTGATTGAATTGTGGGAATGATGAAATTGTTGCTCTTAAAACCATTAAAATTTGATTAAATTGAGTGAACGATAAAAACACTGCTATTAAACCCATGGAATTTGATTGAATTGTGGGAATGATGAAAAGTTGCTGTTAAACCAATTAAATTTGATTGAATTGTGGGAATGATGAAAATGTTGTTGTTAAACCAATAAAATTCAATTGAATTGTGTGAATGATGAAGACTTTTTTGTTAAACCCATGAAATAGATTGAATTGTGTGAATGATGAAAATGTTATTGATAAACCCATGAAATTTATTCAATTGTGTAAATGATGAAAATAGTGCTATTAAACCCATGAAAATTGATTGATTTGTGTGAATGATGAAAATGTTGTTGTTAAACCCATGAAATTTGATAAAAGTTTATGAATGATGAAAATGTTGTTGTTAAACCCATTAAATTCGATTGAATTGTGGGAATGATGAAAATCTTGCTGTTAAACCTTTGAAATTTGATTAAATTGTGGGAATGGTGGAAATGTTGTTGTTAAACCTATGAAATATGATTGAATTGTGTAACTTATAAAAATCTTGCTATTAAACCCATGGAATTTGATTGAATTGTGTCAATGATGAAAATGTTGCGGTTAAACCCAAGAAATTTGATTGAATTGTGAAAATGATGAAAAAGTTGTTGTTAAACTCATTAAAATTGATTAAATTATGCGCATGATGAAATTGTTGTTGTTAAACCCATGGAATTTGATTGAATTGCGGGAATGATGAAAATGATACTGTTAAACCCATGATATTTGATTGAATTTTGGAATGATGAAAATGTTGCTGTTAAACTCATGAAATTTGATTGAATTGTGGGAATGATGAAAATGTTATTGTTAAACCTGTGAAAATTGATTGAATTGTGGGAATGATAAAATTGTTGCTCTTAAAACCATTAAAATTTGATTGAATTGGGTGAATGATGAAAACGCTGCTATTAAACCCATGGAATTTGATTGAATTGTGGGAATGATGAAAACGTTGTTGTTAAACCAAGGAAATTTGATTGAATTGTGGGAATGATGAAAATGTTACTGTTAAACCCATAAAATTGATTGAATTGTGGGAATGATGAAATTGTTGCTCTTAAAACCATAAAATTTGATTGAATTGAGTAAATGACGAAAACGTTGCTATAAACCCATGGAATTTGATTGAAATGTGGGAATGATGAAAATGTTGTTGTTAAACCAATAAAATTCAATTGAATTGTGTAAATGATGAAGACTTTTTTGTTAAACCCATGAAATTAGATTGAATTGTGTGAATGATGAAAATGTTATTGATAAACCCATGAAATTTATTCAATTGTGTAAATGATGAAAATAGTGCTATTAAACCCATGAAAATTGATTGATTTGTATGAATGATGAAAATGTTGTTAAACCCATGAAATTTGATAAAAGTTTATGAATGATGAAAATGTTGTTGTTAAACCCAATAAATTCGATTGAATTGTGGGAATGATGAAAATCTTGCTGTTAAACCCTTGAAAATTGATTAAATTGTGGGAATGGTGGAAATGTTGTTGTTAAACCTATGAAATATGATTGAATTGTGTAAATTATAAAAATGTTGCTATTAAACCCAAGAAATTTGATTGAATTGTGTCAATGATGAAAAAGTTGCTGTTAAAACCAAGAAATTTGATTGAATTGTGAAAATGATGAAAAAGTTGTTGTTAAACTCATGAAAATTGATTAAATTATGCGCATGATGAAATTGTTGTTGTTAAACCCATGGAATTTGATTGAATTGTGGGAATGATGAAAATGTTACTGTTAAACCCATGATATTTGATTGAATTTTGGGAATGATGAAAATGTTGCTGTTAAACTCATGAAATTTATTGAATTGTGGGAATGATGAAAATGTTATTGTTAAACTCGTGAAAAATGATTGAATTGTGGGAATGATAAAATTGTTGCTCTTAAAACCATTAAAATTTGATTGAAATGGGTGAATGACGAAAACGTTGCTATTAAACCCATGGAATTTGATTGAATTGTGGGAATGATGAAAATGTTGTTGTTAAACCAATAAAATTCAATTGAATTGTGTGAATGATGAAGACTTTTTTGTTAAACCCATGAAATAAGATTGAATTGTGTGAATGATGAAAATGTTATTGATAAACCCATGAAATTTATTCAATTGTGTAAATGATGAAAATAGTGCTATTAAACCCATGAAAATTGATTGATTTGTGTGAATGATGAAAATGTTGTTGTTAAACCCATGAAATTTGATAAAAGTTTATGAATGATGAAAATGTTGTTGTTAAACCCATTAAATTCGATTGAATTGTGGGAATGATGAAAATCTTGTTGTTAAACCTTTGAAATTTGATTAAATTGTGGGAATGGTGGAAATGTTGTTGTTAAACCTATGAAATATGATTGAATTGTGTAAATTATAAAAATCTTGCTATTAAACCCATGGAATTTGATTGAATTGTGTCAATGATGAAAATGTTGCGGTTAAACCCAAGAAATTTGATTGAATTGTGAAAATGATGAAAAAGTTGTTGTTAAACTCATTAAAATTGATTAAATTATGCGCATGATGAAATTGTTGTTGTTAAACCCATGGAATTTGATTGAATTGCGGGAATAATGAAAATGATACTGTTAAACCCATGATATTTGATTGAATTTTTGGAATGATGAAAATGTTGCTGTTAAACTCATGAAATTTGATTGAATTGTGGGAATGATGAAAATGTTATTGTTAAACCCGTGAAAATTGATTGAATTGTGGGAATGATAAAATTGTTGCTCTTAAAACCATTAAAATTTGATTGAATTGGGTGAATGATGAAAACGCTGCTATTAAACCCATGGAATTTGATTGAATTGTGGGAATGATGAAAAGATTGCTGTTAAACCAATTAAATTTGATTGAATTGTGGGAATGATGAAAATGTTGTTGTTAAACCAATAAAATTCAATTGAATTGTGTGAATGATGAAGACTTTTTTGTTAAACCCATGAAATTAGATTGAATTGTGTGAATGATGAAAATGTTATTGATAAACCCATGAAATTTATTCAATTGTGTAAATGATGAAATAGTGCTATTAAACCCATGAAAATTGATTGATTTGTGTGAATGATGAAAATGTTGTTGTTAAACCCATGAAATTTGATAAAAGTTTATGAATGATGAAAATGTTGTTGTTAAACCCATTAAATTCGATTGAATTGTGGGAATGATGAAAATCTTGCTGTTAAACCTTTGAAATTTGATTAAATTGTGGGAATGGTGGAAATGTTGTTGTTAAACCTATGAAATATGATTGAATTGTGTAACTTATAAAAATCTTGCTATTAAACCCATGGAATTTGATTGAATTGTGTCAATGATGAAAATGTTGCGGTTAAACCCAAGAAATTTGATTGAATTGTGAAAATGATGAAAAAGTTGTTGTTAAACTCATTAAAATTGATTAAATTATGCGCATGATGAAATTGTTGTTGTTAAACCCATGGAATTTGATTGAATTGCGGGAATAATGAAAATGATACTGTTAAACCCATGATATTTTGATTGAATTTTTGGAATGATGAAAATGTTGCTGTTAAACTCATGAAATTTGATTGAATTGTGGGAATGATGAAAATGTTATTGTTAAACCTGTGAAAATTGATTGAATTGTGGGAATGATAAAATTGTTGCTCTTAAAACCATTAAAATTGATTGAATTGGGTGAATGATGAAAACGCTGCTATTAAACCCATGGAATTTGATTGAATTGTGGGAATGATGAAAACGTTGTTGTTAAACCAAGGAAATTTGATTGAATTGTGGGAATGATGAAAATGTTACTGTTAAACCCGTAAAAATTGATTGAATTGTGGGAATGATGAAATTGTTGCTCTTAAAACCATTAAAATTTGATTAAATTGAGTGAATGATGAAAACACTGCTATTAAACCCATGGAATTTGATTGAATTGTGGGAATGATGAAAAGATTGCTGTTAAACCAATTAAATTTGATTGAATTGTGGGAATGATGAAAATGTTATATTTAAACCGATGAAAATTGATTGAATTGTGGGAATGATGAAATTGTTGCTCTTAAAACCATAAAATTTGATTGAATTGAGTAAATGACGAAAACGTTGCTATTAAACCCATGGAATTTGATTGAATTGTGGGAATGATGAAAATGTTGTTGTTAAACCAATAAAATTCAATTGAATTGTGTGAATGATGAAGACTTTTTTGTTAAACCCATGAAATTAGATTGAATTGTGTGAATGATGAAAATGTTATTGATAAACCCATGAAATTTATTCAATTGTGTAAATGATGAAAATAGTGCTATTAAACCCATGAAAATTGATTGATTTGTGTGAATGATGAAAATGTTGTTGTTAAACCCATGAAATTTGATAAAAGTTTATGAATGATGAAAATGTTGTTGTTAAACCCATTAAATTCGATTGAATTGTGGGAATGATGAAAATCTTGCTGTTAAACCTTTGAAATTTGATTAAATTGTGGGAATGGTGGAAATGTTGTTGTTAAACCTATGAAATATGATTGAATTGTGTAACTTATAAAAATCTTGCTATTAAACCCATGGAATTTGATTGAATTGTGTCAATGATGAAAATGTTGCGGTTAAACCCAAGAAATTTGATTGAATTGTGAAAATGATGAAAAAGTTGTTGTTAAACTCATTAAAATTGATTAAATTATGCGCATGATGAAATTGTTGTTGTTAAACCCATGGAATTTGATTGAATTGCGGGAATAATGAAAATGATACTGTTAAACCCATGATATTTTGATTGAATTTTTGGAATGATGAAAATGTTGCTGTTAAACTCATGAAATTTGATTGAATTGTGGGAATGATGAAAATGTTATTGTTAAACCGTGAAAATTGATTGAATTGTGGGAATGATAAAATTGTTGCTCTTAAAACCATTAAAATTTGATTGAATTGGGTGAATGATGAAAACGCTGCTATTAAACCCATGGAATTTGATTGAATTGTGGGAATGATGAAAACGTTGTTGTTAAACCAAGGAAATTTGATTGAATTGTGGGAATGATGAAAATGTTACTGTTAAACCCGTAAAAATTGATTGAATTGTGGGAATGATGAAATTGTTGCTCTTAAAACCATTAAAATTTGATTAAATTGAGTGAATGATGAAAACACTGCTATTAAACCCATGGAATTTGATTGAATTGTGGGAATGATGAAAAGATTGCTGTTAAACCAATTAAATTTGATTGAATTGTGGGAATGATGAAAATGTTATATTTAAACCGATGAAAATTGATTGAATTGTGGGAATGATGAAATTGTTGCTCTTAAAACCATAAAATTTGATTGAATTGAGTAAATGACGAAAACGTTGCTATTAAACCCATGGAATTTGATTGAATTGTGGGAATGATGAAAATGTTGTTGTTAAACCAATAAAATTCAATTGAATTGTGTGAATGATGAAGACTTTTTTGTTAAACCCATGAAATTAGATTGAATTGTGTGAATGATGAAAATGTTATTGATAAACCCATGAAATTTATTCAATTGTGTAAATGATGAAAATAGTGCTATTAAACCCATGAAAATTGATTGATTTGTGTGAATGATGAAAATGTTGTTGTTAAACCCATGAAATTTGATAAAAGTTTATGAATGATGAAAATGTTGTTGTTAAACCCATTAAATTCGATTGAATTGTGGGAATGATGAAAATCTTGCTGTTAAACCTTTGAAATTTGATTAAATTGTGGGAATGGTGGAAATGTTGTTGTTAAACCTATGAAATATGATTGAATTGTGTAACTTATAAAAATCTTGCTATTAAACCCATGGAATTTGATTGAATTGTGTCAATGATGAAAATGTTGCGGTTAAACCCAAGAAATTTGATTGAATTGTGAAAATGATGAAAAAGTTGTTGTTAAACTCATTAAAATTGATTAAATTATGCGCATGATGAAATTGTTGTTGTTAAACCCATGGAATTTGATTGAATTGCGGGAATAATGAAAATGATACTGTTAAACCCATGATATTTTGATTGAATTTTTGGAATGATGAAAATGTTGCTGTTAAACTCATGAAATTTGATTGAATTGTGGGAATGATGAAAATGTTATTGTTAAACCCGTGAAAATTGATTGAATTGTGGGAATGATAAAATTGTTGCTCTTAAAACCATTAAAATTTGATTGAATTGGGTGAATGATGAAAACGCTGCTATTAAACCCATGGAATTTGATTGAATTGTGGGAATGATGAAAACGTTGTTGTTAAACCAAGGAAATTTGATTGAATTGTGGGAATGATGAAAATGTTACTGTTAAACCCGTAAAAATTGATTGAATTGTGGGAATGATGAAATTGTTGCTCTTAAAACCATTAAAATTTGATTAAATTGAGTGAATGATGAAAACACTGCTATTAAACCCATGGAATTTGATTGAATTGTGGGAATGATGAAAAGATTGCTGTTAAACCAATTAAATTTGATTGAATTGTGGGAATGATGAAAATGTTATATTTAAACCGATGAAAATTGATTGAATTGTGGGAATGATGAAATTGTTGCTCTTAAAACCATAAAATTTGATTGAATTGAGTAAATGACGAAAACGTTGCTATTAAACCCATGGAATTTGATTGAATTGTGGGAATGATGAAAATGTTGTTGTTAAACCAATAAAATTCAATTGAATTGTGTGAATGATGAAGACTTTTTTGTTAAACCCATGAAATAGATTGAATTGTGTGAATGATGAAAATGTTATTGATAAACCCATGAAATTTATTCAATTGTGTAAATGATGAAAATAGTGCTATTAAACCCATGAAAATTGATTGATTTGTGTGAATGATGAAAATGTTGTTGTTAAACCCATGAAATTTGATAAAAGTTTATGAATGATGAAAATGTTGTTGTTAAACCCATTAAATTCGATTGAATTGTGGGAATGATGAAAATCTTGCTGTTAAACCTTTGAAATTTGATTAAATTGTGGGAATGGTGGAAATGTTGTTGTTAAACCTATGAAATATGATTGAATTGTGTAACTTATAAAAATCTTGCTATTAAACCCATGGAATTTGATTGAATTGTGTCAATGATGAAAATGTTGCGGTTAAACCCAAGAAATTTGATTGAATTGTGAAAATGATGAAAAAGTTGTTGTTAAACTCATTAAAATTGATTAAATTATGCGCATGATGAAATTGTTGTTGTTAAACCCATGGAATTTGATTGAATTGCGGGAATAATGAAAATGATACTGTTAAACCCATGATATTTGATTGAATTTTTGGAATGATGAAAATGTTGCTGTTAAACTCATGAAATTTGATTGAATTGTGGGAATGATGAAAATGTTATTGTTAAACCCGTGAAAATTGATTGAATTGTGGGAATGATAAAATTGTTGCTCTTAAAACCATTAAAATTTGATTGAATTGGGTGAATGATGAAAACGCTGCTATTAAACCCATGGAATTTGATTGAATTGTGGGAATGATGAAAACGTTGTTGTTAAACCAAGGAAATTGATTGAATTGTGGGAATGATGAAAATGTTACTGTTAAACCCGTAAAAATTGATTGAATTGTGGGAATGATGAAATTGTTGCTCTTAAAACCATTAAAATTTGATTAAATTGAGTGAATGATGAAAACACTGCTATTAAACCCATGGAATTTGATTGAATTGTGGGAATGATGAAAAGGTTATATTTAAACCGATGAAAATTGATTGAATTGTGGGAATGATGAAATTGTTGCTCTTAAAACCATAAAATTTGATTGAATTGAGTAAATGACGAAAACGTTGCTATTAAACCCATGGAATTTGATTGAATTGTGGGAATGATGAAAATGTTGTTGTTAAACCAATAAAATTCAATTGAATTGTGTGAATGATGAAGACTTTTTTGTTAAACCCATGAAATTAGATTGAATTGTGTGAATGATGAAAATGTTATTGATAAACCCATGAAATTTATTCAATTGTGTAAATGATGAAAATAGTGCTATTAAACCCATGAAAATTGATTGATTTGTGTGAATGATGAAAATGTTGTTGTTAAACCCATGAAATTTGATAAAAGTTTATGAATGATGAAAATGTTGTTGTTAAACCCATTAAATTCGATTGAATTGTGGGAATGATGAAAATCTTGCTGTTAAACCTTTGAAATTTGATTAAATTGTGGGAATGGTGGAAATGTTGTTGTTAAACCTATGAAATATGATTGAATTGTGTAAATTATAAAAATCTTGCTATTAAACCCATGGAATTTGATTGAATTGTGTCAATGATGAAAATGTTGCGGTTAAACCCAAGAAATTTGATTGAATTGTGAAAATGATGAAAAAGTTGTTGTTAAACTCATTAAAATTGATTAAATTATGCGCATGATGAAATTGTTGTTGTTAAACCCATGGAATTTGATTGAATTGCGGGAATAATGAAAATGATACTGTTAAACCCATGATATTTGATTGAATTTTTGGAATGATGAAAATGTTGCTGTTAAACTCATGAAATTTGATTGAATTGTGGGAATGATGAAAATGTTATTGTTAAACCCGTGAAAATTGATTGAATTGTGGGAATGATAAAATTGTTGCTCTTAAAACCATTAAAATTTGATTGAATTGGGTGAATGATGAAAACGCTGCTATTAAACCCATGGAATTTGATTGAATTGTGGGAATGATGAAAACGTTGTTGTTAAACCAAGGAAATTTGATTGAATTGTGGGAATGATGAAAATGTTACTGTTAAACCCGTAAAAATTGATTGAATTGTGGGAATGATGAAATTGTTGCTCTTAAAACCATTAAAATTTGATTAAATTGAGTGAATGATAAAAACACTGCTATTAAACCCATAAAATTTGATTGAATTGTGTAAATGATGAAAACGTTGCTATTAAACCCATGGAATTTGATTGAATTGTGGGAATGATGAAAATGTTGTATTTAAACCAATAAATTCAATTGAATTGTGTGAATGATGAAGACTTTTTTGTTAAACCCATGAAATTAGATTGAATTGTGTGAATGATGAAAATGTTATTGATAAACCATGAAATTTATTCAATTGTGTAAATGATGAAAATAGTGCTATTAAACCCATGAAAATGATTGATTTGTGTGAATGATGAAAATGTTGTTGTTAAACCCATGAAATTTGATAAAAGTTTATGAATGATGAAAATGTTGTTGTTAAACCCATTAAATTCGATTGAATTGTGGGAATGATGAAAATCTTGCTGTTAAACCTTTGAAATTTGATTAATTGTGGGAATGGTGGAAATGTTGTTGTTAAACCTATGAAATATGATTGAATTGTGTAACTTATAAAAATCTTGCTATTAAACCCATGGAATTTGATTGAATTGTGTCAATGATGAAAATGTTGCGGTTAAACCCAAGAAATTTGATTGAATTGTGAAAATGATGAAAAAGTTGTTGTTAAACTCATTAAAATTGATTAAATATGCGCATGATGAAATTGTTGTTGTTAAACCCATGGAATTTGATTGAATTGCGGGAATAATGAAAATGATACTGTTAAACCCATGATATTTTGATTGAATTTTGGAATGATGAAAATGTTGCTGTTAAACTCATGAAATTTGATTGAATTGTGGGAATGATGAAAAGTTGCTGTTAAACCAATAAATTTGATTGAATTGTGGGAATGATGAAATGTTGTTGTTAAACCAATAAAATTCATTGAATTGTGTGAATGATGAAACTTTTTTGTTAAACCCATGAAATTTGATTGAATTGTGTGAATGATGAAAATGTTATTGATAAACCCATGAAATTTATTCAATTGTGTAAATGATGAAAATAGTGCTATTAAACCCATGAAATTGATTGATTTGTGTGAATGATGAAAATGTTGTTGTTAAACCCATGAAATTTGATAAAAGTTATGAATGATGAAAATGTTGTTGTTAAACCCATTAAATTCGATTGAATTGTGGGAATGATGAAAATCTTGCTGTTAAACCTTTGAAATTTGATTAAATTGTGGGAATGGTGGAAATGTTGTTGTTAAACCTATGAAATATGATTGAATTGTGTAATTATAAAAATCTTGCTATTAAACCCATGGAATTTGATTGAATTGTGTCAATGATGAAAATGTTGTGGTTAAACCCAAGAAATTTGATTGAATTGTGAAATGATGAAAAAGTTGTTGTTAAACTCATTAAAATTGATTAATTGTGCGCATGATGAAATTGTTGTTGTTAAACCCATGGAATTTGATTGAATTGTGGGAATGATGAAAATGTTACTGTTAAACCCATGATATTTGATTGAATTTTTGAATGATGAAAATGTTGCTGTTAAACTCATGAAATTTGATTGAATTGTGGGAATGATGAAAATGTTATTGTTAAACCCGTGAAAATTGATTGAATTGTGGGAATGATAAAATTGTTGCTCTTAAAACCATTAAAATTTGATTGAATTGGGTGAATGATGAAAACGCTGCTATTAAACCCATGGAATTTGATTGAATTGTGGGAATGATGAAAACGTTGTTGTTAAACCAAGGAAATTTGATTGAATTGTGGGAATGATGAAAATGTTACTGTTAAACCCGTAAAAATTGATTGAATTGTGGGAATGATGAAATTGTTGCTCTTAAACCATTAAAATTTGATTAAATTGAGTGAATGATAAAACACTGCTATTAAACCCATGGAATTTGATTGAATTGTGGGAATGATGAAAATTGCTGTTAAACCAATTAAATTGATTGAATTGTGGGAATGATGAAAATGTTGTTGTTAAACCAATAAAATTCAATTGAATTGTGTGAATGATGAAGACTTTTTTGTTAAACCCATGAAATTAGATTGAATTGTGTGAATGATGAAAATGTTATTGATAAACCCATGAAATTTATTCAATTGTGTAAATGATGAAATAGTGCTATTAAACCCATGAAAATTGATTGATTTGTGTGAATGATGAAAATGTTGTTGTTAAACCCATGAAATTTGATAAAAGTTTATGAATGATGAAAATGTTGTTGTTAAACCCATTAAATTCGATTGAATTGTGGGAATGATGAAAATCTTGCTGTTAAACCTTTGAAATTTGATTAAATTGTGGGAATGGTGGAAATGTTGTTGTTAAACCTATGAAATATGATTGAATTGTGTAATTATAAAAATCTTGCTATTAAACCCATGGAATTTGATTGAATTGTGTCAATGATGAAAATGTTGCTGTTAAACCCAAGAAATTTGATTGAATTGTGAAAATGATGAAAAAGTTGTTGTTAAACTCATGAAAATTGATTAAATTATGCGCATGATGAAATTGTTGTTGTTAAACCCATGGAATTTGATTGAATTGCGGGAATGATGAAAATGATACTGTTAAACCCATGATATTTGATTGAATTTTTGGAATGATGAAAATGTTGCTGTTAAACTCATGAAATTTGATTGAATTGTGGGAATGATGAAAATGTTATTGTTAAACCTGTGAAAATTGATTGAATTGTGGGAATGATAAAATGTTGCTCTTAAAACCATTAAAATTTGATTGAATTGGGTGAATGATGAAAACGCTGCTATTAAACCCATGGAATTTGATTGAATTGTGGGAATGATGAAAACGTTGTTGTTAAACCAAGGAAATTGATTGAATTGTGGGAATGATGAAAATGTTACTGTTAAACCCATAAAATTGATTGAATTGTGGGAATGATGAAATTGTTGCTCTTAAAACCATAAAATTTGATTGAATTGAGTAAATGACGAAAACGTTGCTATAAACCCATGGAATTTGATTGAATTGTGGGAATGATGAAAATGTTGTTGTTAAACCAATAAAATTCAATTGAATTGTGTAAATGATGAAGACTTTTTTGTTAAACCCATGAAATTAGATTGAATTGTGTGAATGATGAAAATGTTATTGATAAACCCATGAAATTTATTCAATTGTGTAAATGATGAAAATAGTGCTATTAAACCCATGAAAATTGATTGATTTGTGTGAATGATGAAAATGTTGTTAAACCCATGAAATTTGATAAAAGTTTATGAATGATGAAAATGTTGTTGTTAAACCCATAAATTCGATTGAATTGTGGGAATGATGAAAATCTTGCTGTTAAACCCTTGAAAATTGATTAAATTGTGGGAATGGTGGAAATGTTGTTGTTAAACCTATGAAATATGATTGAATTGTGTAAATTATAAAAATGTTGCTATTAAACCCATGAAATTTGATTGAATTGTGTCAATGATGAAAATGTTGCTGTTAAACCCAAGAAATTTGATTGAATTGTGAAAATGATGAAAAGTTGTTGTTAAACTCATGAAAATTGATTAAATTATGCGCATGATGAAATTGTTGTTGTTAAACCCATGGAATTTGATTGAATTGTGGGAATGATGAAAATGTTACTGTTAAACCCATGATATTTGATTGAATTTTTGGAATGATGAAAATGTTGCTGTTAAACTCATGAAATTTGATTGAATTGTGGGAATGATGAAAATGTTATTGTTAAACCGTGAAAATGATTGAATTGTGGGAATGATAAAATTGTTGCTCTTAAAACCATTAAAATTTGATTGAATTGAGTAAATGACGAAAACGTTGCTATTAAACCCATGGAATTTGATTGAATTGTGGGAATGATGAAAATGTTGTTGTTAAACCAATAAAATTCAATTGAATTGTGTGAATGATGAAGACTTTTTTGTTAAACCCATGAAATAAGATTGAATTGTGTGAATGATGAAAATGTTATTGATAAACCCATGAAATTTATTCAATTGTGTAAATGATGAAAATAGTGCTATTAAACCCATGAAAATTGATTGATTTGTGTGAATGATGAAAATGTTGTTGTTAACCCATGAAATTTGATAAAAGTTTATGAATGATGAAAATGTTGTTGTTAAACCCATTAAATTCGATTGAATTGTGGGAATGATGAAAATCTTGCTGTTAAACCTTTGAAATTTGATTAAATTGTGGGAATGGTGGAAATGTTGTTGTTAAACCTATGAAATATGATTGAATTGTGTAAATTATAAAAATCTTGCTATTAAACCCATGGAATTTGATTGAATTGTGTCAATGATGAAAATGTTGCGGTTAAACCCAAGAAATTTGATTGAATTGTGAAAATGATGAAAAAGTTGTTGTTAAACTCATTAAAATTGATTAAATTATGCGCATGATGAAATTGTTGTTGTTAAACCCATGGAATTTGATTGAATTGCGGGAATAATGAAAATGATACTGTTAAACCCATGATATTTTGATTGAATTTTTGGAATGATGAAAATGTTGCTGTTAAACTCATGAAATTTGATTGAATTGTGGGAATGATGAAAATGTTATTGTTAAACCCGTGAAAATTGATTGAATTGTGGGAATGATAAAATTGTTGCTCTTAAAACCATTAAAATTTGATTGAATTGGGTGAATGATGAAAACGCTGCTATTAAACCCATGGAATTTGATTGAATTGTGGGAATGATGAAAACGTTGTTGTTAAACCAGGAAATTTGATTGAATTGTGGGAATGATGAAAATGTTACTGTTAAACCCGTAAAAATTGATTGAATTGTGGGAATGATGAAATTGTTGCTCTTAAAACCATTAAAATTTGATTAAATTGAGTGAATGATAAAAACACTGCTATTAAACCCATGGAATTTGATTGAATTGTGGGAATGATGAAAAGATTGCTGTTAAACCAATTAAATTTGATTGAATTGTGGGAATGATGAAAATGTTGTTGTTAAACCAATAAAATTCAATTGAATTGTGTGAATGATGAAGACTTTTTTGTTAAACCCATGAAATAAGATTGAATTGTGTGAATGATGAAAATGTTATTGATAAACCCATGAAATTTATTCAATTGTGTAAATGATGAAAATAGTGCTATTAAACCCATGAAAATTGATTGATTTGTGTGAATGATGAAAATGTTGTTGTTAAACCCATGAAATTTGATAAAAGTTTATGAATGATGAAAATGTTGTTGTTAAACCCATTAAATTCGATTGAATTGTGGGAATGATGAAAATCTTGCTGTTAAACCTTTGAAATTTGATTAAATTGTGGGAATGGTGGAAATGTTGTTGTTAAACCTATGAAATATGATTGAATTGTGTAACTTATAAAAATCTTGCTATTAAACCCATGGAATTTGATTGAATTGTGTCAATGATGAAAATGTTGCGGTTAAACCCAAGAAATTTGATTGAATTGTGAAAATGATGAAAAAGTTGTTGTTAAACTCATTAAAATTGATTAAATTATGCGCATGATGAAATTGTTGTTGTTAAACCCATGGAATTTGATTGAATTGCGGGAATAATGAAAATGATACTGTTAAACCCATGATATTTTGATTGAATTTTTGGAATGATGAAAATGTTGCTGTTAAACTCATGAAATTTGATTGAATTGTGGGAATGATGAAAATGTTATTGTTAAACCCGTGAAAATTGATTGAATTGTGGGAATGATAAAATTGTTGCTCTTAAAACCATTAAAATTTGATTGAATTGGGTGAATGATGAAAACGCTGCTATTAAACCCATGGAATTTGATTGAATTGTGGGAATGATGAAAACGTTGTTGTTAAACCAAGGAAATTTGATTGAATTGTGGGAATGATGAAAATGTTACTGTTAAACCCGTAAAAATTGATTGAATTGTGGGAATGATGAAATTGTTGCTCTTAAAACCATTAAAATTTGATTAAATTGAGTGAATGATGAAAACACTGCTATTAAACCCATGGAATTTGATTGAATTGTGGGAATGATGAAAAGATTGCTGTTAAACCAATTAAATTTGATTGAATTGTGGGAATGATGAAAATGTTATATTTAAACCGATGAAAATTGATTGAATTGTGGGAATGATGAAATTGTTGCTCTTAAAACCATAAAATTTGATTGAATTGAGTAAATGACGAAAACGTTGCTATTAAACCCATGGAATTTGATTGAATTGTGGGAATGATGAAAATGTTGTTGTTAAACCAATAAAATTCAATTGAATTGTGTGAATGATGAAGACTTTTTTGTTAAACCCATGAAATTAGATTGAATTGTGTGAATGATGAAAATGTTATTGATAAACCCATGAAATTTATTCAATTGTGTAAATGATGAAAATAGTGCTATTAAACCCATGAAAATTGATTGATTTGTGTGAATGATGAAAATGTTGTTGTTAAACCCATGAAATTTGATAAAAGTTTATGAATGATGAAAATGTTGTTGTTAAACCCATTAAATTCGATTGAATTGTGGGAATGATGAAAATCTTGCTGTTAAACCTTTGAAATTTGATTAAATTGTGGGAATGGTGGAAATGTTGTTGTTAAACCTATGAAATATGATTGAATTGTGTAACTTATAAAAATCTTGCTATTAAACCCATGGAATTTGATTGAATTGTGTCAATGATGAAAATGTTGCGGTTAAACCCAAGAAATTTGATTGAATTGTGAAAATGATGAAAAAGTTGTTGTTAAACTCATTAAAATTGATTAAATTATGCGCATGATGAAATTGTTGTTGTTAAACCCATGGAATTTGATTGAATTGCGGGAATAATGAAAATGATACTGTTAAACCCATGATATTTTGATTGAATTTTTGGAATGATGAAAATGTTGCTGTTAAACTCATGAAATTTGATTGAATTGTGGGAATGATGAAAATGTTATTGTTAAACCCGTGAAAATTGATTGAATTGTGGGAATGATAAAATTGTTGCTCTTAAAACCATTAAAATTTGATTGAATTGGGTGAATGATGAAAACGCTGCTATTAAACCCATGGAATTTGATTGAATTGTGGGAATGATGAAAACGTTGTTGTTAAACCAAGGAAATTTGATTGAATTGTGGGAATGATGAAAATGTTACTGTTAAACCCGTAAAAATTGATTGAATTGTGGGAATGATGAAATTGTTGCTCTTAAAACCATTAAAATTTGATTAAATTGAGTGAATGATGAAAACACTGCTATTAAACCCATGGAATTTGATTGAATTGTGGGAATGATGAAAAGATTGCTGTTAAACCAATTAAATTTGATTGAATTGTGGGAATGATGAAAATGTTATATTTAAACCGATGAAAATTGATTGAATTGTGGGAATGATGAAATTGTTGCTCTTAAAACCATAAAATTTGATTGAATTGAGTAAATGACGAAAACGTTGCTATTAAACCCATGGAATTTGATTGAATTGTGGGAATGATGAAAATGTTGTTGTTAAACCAATAAAATTCAATTGAATTGTGTGAATGATGAAGACTTTTTTGTTAAACCCATGAAATTAGATTGAATTGTGTGAATGATGAAAATGTTATTGATAAACCCATGAAATTTATTCAATTGTGTAAATGATGAAAATAGTGCTATTAAACCCATGAAAATTGATTGATTTGTGTGAATGATGAAAATGTTGTTGTTAAACCCATGAAATTTGATAAAAGTTTATGAATGATGAAAATGTTGTTGTTAAACCCATTAAATTCGATTGAATTGTGGGAATGATGAAAATCTTGCTGTTAAACCTTTGAAATTTGATTAAATTGTGGGAATGGTGGAAATGTTGTTGTTAAACCTATGAAATATGATTGAATTGTGTAACTTATAAAAATCTTGCTATTAAACCCATGGAATTTGATTGAATTGTGTCAATGATGAAAATGTTGCGGTTAAACCCAAGAAATTTGATTGAATTGTGAAAATGATGAAAAAGTTGTTGTTAAACTCATTAAAATTGATTAAATTATGCGCATGATGAAATTGTTGTTGTTAAACCCATGGAATTTGATTGAATTGCGGGAATAATGAAAATGATACTGTTAAACCCATGATATTTGATTGAATTTTTGGAATGATGAAAATGTTGCTGTTAAACTCATGAAATTTGATTGAATTGTGGGAATGATGAAAATGTTATTGTTAAACCCGTGAAAATTGATTGAATTGTGGGAATGATAAAATTGTTGCTCTTAAAACCATTAAAATTTGATTGAATTGGGTGAATGATGAAAACGCTGCTATTAAACCCATGGAATTTGATTGAATTGTGGGAATGATGAAAACGTTGTTGTTAAACCAAGGAAATTTGATTGAATTGTGGGAATGATGAAAATGTTACTGTTAAACCCGTAAAAATTGATTGAATTGTGGGAATGATGAAATTGTTGCTCTTAAAACCATTAAAATTTGATTAAATTGAGTGAATGATGAAAACACTGCTATTAAACCCATGGAATTTGATTGAATTGTGGGAATGATGAAAAGATTGCTGTTAAACCAATTAAATTTGATTGAATTGTGGGAATGATGAAAATGTTATATTTAAACCGATGAAAATTGATTGAATTGTGGGAATGATGAAATTGTTGCTCTTAAAACCATAAAATTTGATTGAATTGAGTAAATGACGAAAACGTTGCTATTAAACCCATGGAATTTGATTGAATTGTGGGAATGATGAAAATGTTGTTGTTAAACCAATAAAATTCAATTGAATTGTGTGAATGATGAAGACTTTTTTGTTAAACCCATGAAATTAGATTGAATTGTGTGAATGATGAAAATGTTATTGATAAACCCATGAAATTTATTCAATTGTGTAAATGATGAAAATAGTGCTATTAAACCCATGAAAATTGATTGATTTGTGTGAATGATGAAAATGTTGTTGTTAAACCCATGAAATTTGATAAAAGTTTATGAATGATGAAAATGTTGTTGTTAAACCCATTAAATTCGATTGAATTGTGGGAATGATGAAAATCTTGCTGTTAAACCTTTGAAATTTGATTAAATTGTGGGAATGGTGGAAATGTTGTTGTTAAACCTATGAAATATGATTGAATTGTGTAACTTATAAAAATCTTGCTATTAAACCCATGGAATTTGATTGAATTGTGTCAATGATGAAAATGTTGCGGTTAAACCCAAGAAATTTGATTGAATTGTGAAAATGATGAAAAAGTTGTTGTTAAACTCATTAAAATTGATTAAATTATGCGCATGATGAAATTGTTGTTGTTAAACCCATGGAATTTGATTGAATTGCGGGAATAATGAAAATGATACTGTTAAACCCATGATATTTTGATTGAATTTTTGGAATGATGAAAATGTTGCTGTTAAACTCATGAAATTTGATTGAATTGTGGGAATGATGAAAATGTTATTGTTAAACCCGTGAAAATTGATTGAATTGTGGGAATGATAAAATTGTTGCTCTTAAAACCATTAAAATTTGATTGAATTGGGTGAATGATGAAAACGCTGCTATTAAACCCATGGAATTTGATTGAATTGTGGGAATGATGAAAACGTTGTTGTTAAACCAAGGAAATTTGATTGAATTGTGGGAATGATGAAAATGTTACTGTTAAACCCGTAAAAATTGATTGAATTGTGGGAATGATGAAATTGTTGCTCTTAAAACCATTAAAATTTGATTAAATTGAGTGAATGATGAAAACACTGCTATTAAACCCATGGAATTTGATTGAATTGTGGGAATGATGAAAAGATTGCTGTTAAACCAATTAAATTTGATTGAATTGTGGGAATGATGAAAATGTTATATTTAAACCGATGAAAATTGATTGAATTGTGGGAATGATGAAATTGTTGCTCTTAAAACCATAAAATTTGATTGAATTGAGTAAATGACGAAAACGTTGCTATTAAACCCATGGAATTTGATTGAATTGTGGGAATGATGAAAATGTTGTTGTTAAACCAATAAAATTCAATTGAATTGTGTGAATGATGAAGACTTTTTTGTTAAACCCATGAAATTAGATTGAATTGTGTGAATGATGAAAATGTTATTGATAAACCCATGAAATTTATTCAATTGTGTAAATGATGAAAATAGTGCTATTAAACCCATGAAAATTGATTGATTTGTGTGAATGATGAAAATGTTGTTGTTAAACCCATGAAATTTGATAAAAGTTTATGAATGATGAAAATGTTGTTGTTAAACCCATTAAATTCGATTGAATTGTGGGAATGATGAAAATCTTGCTGTTAAACCTTTGAAATTTGATTAAATTGTGGGAATGGTGGAAATGTTGTTGTTAAACCTATGAAATATGATTGAATTGTGTAACTTATAAAAATCTTGCTATTAAACCCATGGAATTTGATTGAATTGTGTCAATGATGAAAATGTTGCGGTTAAACCCAAGAAATTTGATTGAATTGTGAAAATGATGAAAAAGTTGTTGTTAAACTCATTAAAATTGATTAAATTATGCGCATGATGAAATTGTTGTTGTTAAACCCATGGAATTTGATTGAATTGCGGGAATAATGAAAATGATACTGTTAAACCCATGATATTTGATTGAATTTTTGGAATGATGAAAATGTTGCTGTTAAACTCATGAAATTTGATTGAATTGTGGGAATGATGAAAATGTTATTGTTAAACCCGTGAAAATTGATTGAATTGTGGGAATGATAAAATTGTTGCTCTTAAAACCATTAAAATTTGATTGAATTGGGTGAATGATGAAAACGCTGCTATTAAACCCATGGAATTTGATTGAATTGTGGGAATGATGAAAACGTTGTTGTTAAACCAAGGAAATTTGATTGAATTGTGGGAATGATGAAAATGTTACTGTTAAACCCGTAAAAATTGATTGAATTGTGGGAATGATGAAATTGTTGCTCTTAAAACCATTAAAATTTGATTAAATTGAGTGAATGATAAAACACTGCTATTAAACCCATGGAATTTGATTGAATTGTGGGAATGATGAAAAGATTGCTGTTAAACCAATTAAATTTGATTGAATTGTGGGAATGATGAAAATGTTGTTGTTAAACCAATAAAATTCAATTGAATTGTGTGAATGATGAAGACTTTTTTGTTAAACCCATGAAATTAGATTGAATTGTGTGAATGATGAAAATGTTATTGATAAACCCATGAAATTTATTCAATTGTGTAAATGATGAAAATAGTGCTATTAAACCCATGAAAATTGATTGATTTGTGTGAATGATGAAAATGTTGTTGTTAAACCCATGAAATTTGATAAAAGTTTATGAATGATGAAAATGTTGTTGTTAAACCCATTAAATTCGATTGAATTGTGGGAATGATGAAAATCTTGCTGTTAAACCTTTGAAATTTGATTAAATTGTGGGAATGGTGGAAATGTTGTTGTTAAACCTATGAAATATGATTGAATTGTGTAACTTATAAAAATCTTGCTATTAAACCCATGGAATTTGATTGAATTGTGTCAATGATGAAAATGTTGCGGTTAAACCCAAGAAATTTGATTGAATTGTGAAAATGATGAAAAAGTTGTTGTTAAACTCATTAAAATTGATTAAATTATGCGCATGATGAAATTGTTGTTGTTAAACCCATGGAATTTGATTGAATTGCGGGAATAATGAAAATGATACTGTTAAACCCATGATATTTTGATTGAATTTTTGGAATGATGAAAATGTTGCTGTTAAACTCATGAAATTTGATTGAATTGTGGGAATGATGAAAATGTTATTGTTAAACCCGTGAAAATTGATTGAATTGTGGGAATGATAAAATTGTTGCTCTTAAAACCATTAAAATTTGATTGAATTGGGTGAATGATGAAAACGCTGCTATTAAACCCATGGAATTTGATTGAATTGTGGGAATGATGAAAACGTTGTTGTTAAACCAAGGAAATTTGATTGAATTGTGGGAATGATGAAAATGTTACTGTTAAACCCGTAAAAATTGATTGAATTGTGGGAATGATGAAATTGTTGCTCTTAAAACCATTAAAATTTGATTAAATTGAGTGAATGATGAAAACACTGCTATTAAACCCATGGAATTTGATTGAATTGTGGGAATGATGAAAAGATTGCTGTTAAACCAATTAAATTTGATTGAATTGTGGGAATGATGAAAATGTTATATTTAAACCGATGAAAATTGATTGAATTGTGGGAATGATGAAATTGTTGCTCTTAAAACCATAAAATTTGATTGAATTGAGTAAATGACGAAAACGTTGCTATTAAACCCATGGAATTTGATTGAATTGTGGGAATGATGAAAATGTTGTTGTTAAACCAATAAAATTCAATTGAATTGTGTGAATGATGAAGACTTTTTTGTTAAACCCATGAAATTAGATTGAATTGTGTGAATGATGAAAATGTTATTGATAAACCCATGAAATTTATTCAATTGTGTAAATGATGAAAATAGTGCTATTAAACCCATGAAAATTGATTGATTTGTGTGAATGATGAAAATGTTGTTGTTAAACCCATGAAATTTGATAAAAGTTTATGAATGATGAAAATGTTGTTGTTAAACCCATTAAATTCGATTGAATTGTGGGAATGATGAAAATCTTGCTGTTAAACCTTTGAAATTTGATTAAATTGTGGGAATGGTGGAAATGTTGTTGTTAAACCTATGAAATATGATTGAATTGTGTAACTTATAAAAATCTTGCTATTAAACCCATGGAATTTGATTGAATTGTGTCAATGATGAAAATGTTGCGGTTAAACCCAAGAAATTTGATTGAATTGTGAAAATGATGAAAAAGTTGTTGTTAAACTCATTAAAATTGATTAAATTATGCGCATGATGAAATTGTTGTTGTTAAACCCATGGAATTTGATTGAATTGCGGGAATAATGAAAATGATACTGTTAAACCCATGATATTTTGATTGAATTTTTGGAATGATGAAAATGTTGCTGTTAAACTCATGAAATTTGATTGAATTGTGGGAATGATGAAAATGTTATTGTTAAACCCGTGAAAATTGATTGAATTGTGGGAATGATAAAATTGTTGCTCTTAAAACCATTAAAATTTGATTGAATTGGGTGAATGATGAAAACGCTGCTATTAAACCCATGGAATTTGATTGAATTGTGGGAATGATGAAAACGTTGTTGTTAAACCAAGGAAATTTGATTGAATTGTGGGAATGATGAAAATGTTACTGTTAAACCCGTAAAAATTGATTGAATTGTGGGAATGATGAAATTGTTGCTCTTAAAACCATTAAAATTTGATTAAATTGAGTGAATGATGAAAACACTGCTATTAAACCCATGGAATTTGATTGAATTGTGGGAATGATGAAAATGTTGCTGTTAAACCAATTAAATTTGATTGAATTGTGGGAATGATGAAAATGTTATGTTAAACCCGATGAAAATTGATTGAATTGTGGGAATGATGAAATTGTTGCTCTTAAAACCATAAAATTTGATTGAATTGAGTAATGATGAAAACGTTGCTATTAAACCCATGGAATTTGATTGAATTGTGGGAATGATGAAAAGTTGTTGTTAAACCAATAAATTTAATTGAATTGTGGGAATGATGAAAATTTATGTTTAAACCCATGAAATTGATTGAATTGTGGGAATGATGAAAATGTTGCTCTTAAAACCATGAAAATTGATTGAATTGTGTAAATGATGAAAATAGTTGCTATTAAACCCATGAAATTTGATTGAATTGTGGGAATGATGAAAATGTTGTTGTTAAACCAATAAAATTCAATTGAATTGTGTGAATGATGAAAATTTTTTGTTAAACCCATGAATTCGATTGAATTGTGTGAATGATGAAAAGTTATTGTTAAACCCATGAAATTTATTCATTTGTAAATGATGAAATAGTGCTATTAAACCCATGAAAATGATTGATTTGTGTAATGATGAAAATGTTGTTGTTAAACCCATGAATTTGATAAAAGTTGTGAATGATGAAAATGTTGTGTTAAACCCATTAAATTTGATTGAATTGTGGAATGATGAAAATCTTGTTGTTAAACCTTTGAAATTTGATTAAATTGTGGGAATGATGAAATGTTGTTGTTAAACCATGAAATATGATTGAATTGTGGTAATTATAAAATGTGCTATTAAACCCATGAATTTTGATTGAATTGTGGAATGATGAAAATGTTGCTGTTAAACCCAAGAAATTTGATTGAATTGTGAAAATGATGAAAAAGTGTTGTTAAACTCATTAAAATTGATTGAATTATGGGAATGATGAAATTGTTGTTGTTAAACCCATTAAATTTGATTGAATTGCGGGAATGATGAAATGATACTGTTAAACCCATGAATTTGATTGAATTTTGGAATGATGAAATGTTGCTGTTAAACCCATGAAATTTGATTGAATTGTGGGAATGATGAAAATTTATTGTTAAACCCGTGAAAATTGATTGAATTGTGGGAATGATAAAATTGTTGCTCTTAAAACCATTAAAATTTGATTGAATTGGGTGAATGATGAAAACGCTGCTATTAAACCCATGGAATTTGATTGAATTGTGGGAATGATGAAACGTTGTTGTTAAACCAAGGAATTTGATTGAATTGTGGGAATGATGAAAATGTTACTGTTAAACCCGTAAAAATTGATTGAATTGTGGGAATGATGAAATTGTTGCTCTTAAAACCATTAAATTTGATTGAATTGAGTGAATGATGAAAACGTTGCTATTAAACCCATGGAATTTGATTGAATTGTGGGAATGATGAAAAGTTGCTGTTAACCCATGAAATTTGATTGAATTGTGGGAATGATGAAATGTTGTTGTTAAACCATAAAATTCAATTGAATTGTGTGAATGATGAAGACTTTTTTGTTAAACCCATGAAATTAGATTGAATTGTGTGAATGATGAAAATGTTATTGATAAACCCATGAAATTTATTCAATTGTGTAAATGATGAAAATAGTGCTATTAAACCCATGAAAATTGATTGATTTGTGTGAATGATGAAAATGTTGTTGTTAAACCCATGAAATTTGATAAAAGTTTATGAATGATGAAATGTTGTTGTTAAACCCATTAAATTCGATTGAATTGTGGAATGATGAAAATCTTGCTGTTAAACCTTTGAAATTTGATTAAATTGTGGGAATGGTGGAAATGTTGTTGTTAAACCTATGAAATATGATTGAATTGTGTAACTTATAAAAATCTTGCTATTAAACCCATGGAATTTGATTGAATTGTGTCAATGATGAAAATTTGCGGTTAAACCCAAGAAATTTGATTGAATTGTGAAAATGATGAAAAAGTTGTTGTTAAACTCATTAAAATTGATTAAATTATGCGCATGATGAAATTGTTGTTGTTAAACCCATGGAATTTGATTGAATTGCGGGAATAATGAAAATGATACTGTTAAACCCATGATATTTGATTGAATTTTTGGAATGATGAAAATGTTGCTGTTAAACTCATGAAATTTGATTGAATTGTGGGAATGATGAAAATGTTATTGTTAAACCCGTGAAATTGATTGAATTGTGGGAATGATAAAATTGTTGCTCTTAAAACCATTAAAATTTGATTGAATTGGTGAATGATGAAAACGCTGCTATTAACCCATGGAATTTGATTGAATTGTGGGAATGATGAAACGTTGTTGTTAAACCAAGGAAATTTGATTGAATTGTGGGAATGATGAAAATGTTACTGTTAAACCGTAAAAATTGATTGAATTGTGGGAATGATGAAATTGTTGCTCTTAAACCATTAAAATTGATTAAATTGAGTGAATGATGAAAACACTGCTATTAACCCATGAATTTGATTGAATTGTGGGAATGATGAAAGATTGCTGTTAAACCAATTAAATTTGATTGAATTGTGGGAATGATGAAAATGTTTTGTTGTTAAACCCAATAAAATTAAATTGAATTGTGTGAATGATGAAGACTTTTTTGTTAAACCCATGAATTAGATTGAATTGTGTGAATGATGAAAATGTTATTGATAAACCCATGAAATTTATTCAATTGTGTAAATGATGAAATAGTGCTATTAAACCCATGAAAATTGATTGATTTGTGTGAATGATGAAATGTTGTTGTTAAACCCATGAAATTTGATAAAAGTTTATGAATGATGAAATGTTGTTGTTAAACCCATTAAATTCGATTGAATTGTGGGAATGATGAAAATCTTGCTGTTAAACCTTTGAAATTTGATTAAATTGTGGGATGGTGGAAATGTTGTTGTTAAACCTATGAAATATGATTGAATTGTGTAACTTATAAAATGTTGCTATTAAACCCATGAATTTGATTGAATTGTGTCAATGATGAAATGTTGCGGTTAAACCCAAGAAATTTGATTGAATTGTGAAAATGATGAAATTGTTGTTAAACTCATGAAAATTGATTAAATTATGCGCATGATGAAATTGTTGTTGTTAACCCATGGAATTTGATTGAATTGTGGGAATGATGAAAATTTACTGTTAAACCCATGATATTTGATTGAATTTTGGAATGATGAAAATGTTGCTGTTAAACTCATGAAATTTGATTGAATTGTGGGAATGATGAAAATGTTATTGTTAACCCGTGAAAATTGATTGAATTGTGGGAATGATAAAATTGTTGCTCTTAAAACCATTAAATTTGATTGAATTGGGTGAATGACGAAAACGTTGCTATTAAACCCATGGAATTTGATTGAATTGTGGGAATGATGAAAATGTTGTTGTTAAACCAATAAATTTCATTGAATTGTGTGAATGATGAAGACTTTTTGTTAAACCCATGAAATAAGATTGAATTGTGTGAATGATGAAAATGTTATTGATAAACCCATGAAATTTATTCAATTGTGTAAATGATGAAAATAGTGCTATTAAACCCATGAAAATTGATTGATTTGTGTGAATGATGAAAATGTTGTTGTTAAACCCATGAAATTTGATAAAATTTTTAAGAATGATGAAAATGTTGTTGTTAAACCCATTAAATTCGATTGAATTGTGGGAATGATGAAAATCTTGTTGTTAAACCTTTGAAATTTGATTAAATTGTGGGAATGTGGAAATGTTGTTGTTAAACCTATGAAATATGATTGAATTGTGTAAATTATAAAAATCTTGCTATTAACCCATGGAATTTGATTGAATTGTGTCAATGATGAAAATGTTGCTGTTAAACCCAAGAAATTGATTGAATTGTGAAAATGATGAAAAAGTTGTTGTTAAACTCATTAAAATTGATTAATTATGCGCATGATGAAATTGTTGTTGTTAAACCCATGGAATTTGATTGAATTGTGGAATAATGAAAATGATACTGTTAAACCCATGATATTTGATTGATTTTTGGAATGATGAAAATGTTGCTGTTAAACTCATGAAATTTGATTGAATTGTGGAATGATGAAAATGTTATTGTTAAACCCTGAAAATTGATTGAATTGTGGGAATGATAAAATTGTTGCTCTTAAAACCATTAAAATTTGATTGAATGGGTGAATGATGAAAACGTGCTATTAAACCCATGGATTTGATTGAATTGTGGGAATGATGAAAATGTTGTTGTTAAACCAAGGAAATTTGATTGAATTGTGGGAATGATGAAAATGTTACTGTTAAACCCGTAAAAATTGATTGAATTGTGGGAATGATGAAATTGTTGCTCTTAAACCATTAAAATTTGATTAATTGAGTGAATGATGAAAACACTGCTATTAAACCCATGGAATTTGATTGAATTGTGGAATGATGAAAAATTGTTGTTAAACAATTAAATTTGATTGAATTGTGGGAATGATGAAAATGTTATATTTAAACCGATGAAAATTGATTGAATTGTGGGAATGATGAAATTGTTGCTCTTAAACCATAAAATTTGATTGAATTGAGTAAATGATGAAAACGTTGCTATTAAACCCATGGAATTTGATTGAATTGTGGAATGATGAAAAGTTGTTGTTAAACCAATAAAATTCAATTGAATTGTGTGAATGATGAAGACTTTTTTGTTAAACCCATGAAATTAGATTGAATTGTGTGAATGATGAAATGTTATTGATAAACCCATGAAATTTATTCAATTGTGTAAATGATGAAAAGTGCTATTAAACCCATGAAATTGATTGATTTGTGTGAATGATGAAAATGTTGTTGTTAAACCCATGAAATTTGATAAAATTTATGAATGATGAAAATGTTGTTGTTAAACCCATAAATTCGATTGAATTGTGGGAATGATGAAATCTTGCTGTTAACCCTTGAAATTTGATTAATTGTGGAATGGTGAAATGTTGTTGTTAAACCTATGAAATATGATTGAATTGTGTAATAAAAATGTTGCTATTAAACCCATGAAATTTGATTGAATTGTGTCAATGATGAAATGTTGTTGTTAACCCAAAAATTGATTGAATTGTGAAAATGATGAAAAAGTTGTTGTTAAACTCATAAATTGATTAAATTATGGCATGATGAAATTGTTGTTGTTAAACCCATGGAATTTGATTGAATTGTGGGAATATGAAAATGTTGCTGTTAAACCCATGAATTTTGATTGAATTTTTGAATGATGAAAATGTTGCTGTTAAACCCATGAAATTTGATTGAATTGTGGAATGATGAAAATGTTATTGTTAAACCTGTGAAAATTGATTGAATTGTGGGAATGATAAAATTGTTGCTCTTAAAACCATTAAATTTGATTGAATTGGGTGAATGATGAAAATGCTGCTATTAAACCCATGGATTTTTTGAATTGTTTGGAATGATGAAAATTTGTTGTTAAACCATGAAATTTGATTGAATTGTGGGAATGATGAAAATGTTATTGTTAAACCTGTGAAATTGATTGAATTGTGGGAATGATAAATTGTTGCTCTTAAACCATTAAAATTGATTGAATTGGGTGAATGATGAAAACGCTGCTATTAAACCCATGGAATTTGATTGAATTGTGGGAATGATGAAAACGTTGTTGTTAAACCAAGGAAATTTGATTGAATTGTGGGAATGATGAAAATGTTACTGTTAAACCCGTAAAATTGATTGAATTGTGGAATGATGAAATTGTTGCTCTTAAAACCATTAAAATTTGATTAAATTGAGTGAATGATGAAAACACTGCTATTAAACCCATGGAATTTGATTGAATTGTGGGAATGATGAAAGATTGCTGTTAAACCAATTAAATTTGATTGAATTGTGGGAATGATGAAAATGTTATATTTTAAACCGATGAAAATTGATTGAATTGTGGGAATGATGAAATTGTTGCTCTTAAAACCATAAAATTTGATTGAATTGAGTAAATGACGAAAACGTTGCTATTAAACCCATGGAATTTGATTGAATTGTGGGAATGATGAAAATGTTGTTGTTAAACCAATAAAATTCAATTGAATTGTGTGAATGATGAAGACTTTTTTGTTAAACCCATGAAATTAGATTGAATTGTGTGAATGATGAAAATGTTATTGTAAACCCATGAAATTTATTCAATTGTAAATGATGAAAATAGTGCTATTAAACCCATGAAAATTGATTGATTTGTGTGAATGATGAAAATGTTGTTGTTAAACCATGAAATTTGATAAAAGTTTATGAATGATGAAAATGTTGTTGTTAAACCCATTAAATTCGATTGAATTGTGGGAATGATGAAAATCTTGCTGTTAAACCTTTGAAATTTGATTAAATTGTGGGAATGGTGGAAATGTTGTTGTTAAACCTATGAAATATGATTGAATTGTAACTTATAAAAATCTTGCTATTAAACCCATGGAATTTGATTGAATTGTGTCAATGATGAAAATGTTGCGGTTAACCCAAGAAATTTGATTGAATTGTGAAAATGATGAAAAAGTTGTTGTTAAACTCATTAAATTGATTAATTATGCGCATGATGAAATGTTGTTGTTAAACCCATGGAATTTGATTGAATTGCGGGAATAATGAAAATGATACTGTTAAACCCATGATATTTTGATTGAATTTTTGGAATGATGAAATGTTGCTGTTAAACTCATGAAATTTGATTGAATTGTGGGAATGATGAAAATGTTATTGTTAAACCCGTGAAAATTGATTGAATTGTGGGAATGATAAAATTGTTGCTCTTAAACCATTAAATTTGATTGAATTGGGTGAATGATGAAAACGCTGCTATTAAACCCATGGAATTTGATTGAATTGTGGGAATGATGAAAACGTTGTTGTTAAACCAAGGAAATTTGATTGAATTGTGGGAATGATGAAAATGTTACTGTTAAACCCGTAAAAATTGATTGAATTGTGGGAATGATGAAATTGTTGCTCTTAAACCATTAAATTTGATTAAATTGAGTGAATGATGAAAACACTGCTATTAAACCCATGGAATTTGATTGAATTGTGGGAATGATGAAAGATTGCTGTTAAACCAATTAAATTTGATTGAATTGTGGGAATGATGAAAATGTTATATTTAAACCGATGAAAATGATTGAATTGTGGGAATGATGAAATTGTTGCTCTTAAAACCATAAATTTGATTGAATTGAGTAAATGACGAAAACGTTGCTATTAAACCCATGGAATTTGATTGAATTGTGGGAATGATGAAAATGTTGTTGTTAAACCAATAAAATTCAATTGAATTGTGTGAATGATGAAGACTTTTTTGTTAAACCCATGAAATTAGATTGAATGTGTGAATGATGAAAATGTTATTGATAAACCCATGAAATTTATTCAATTGTGTAAATGATGAAAATAGTGCTATTAAACCCATGAAATTGATTGATTTGTGTGAATGATGAAAATGTTGTTGTTAACCCATGAAATTTGATAAAAGTTTATGAATGATGAAAATGTTGTTGTTAAACCCATTAATTCGATTGAATTGTGGGAATGATGAAAATCTTGCTGTTAAACCTTTGAAATTTGATTAAATTGTGGAATGGTGGAAATGTTGTTGTTAAACCTATGAATATGATTGAATTGTGTAACTTATAAAATCTTGCTATTAAACCCATGGAATTTGATTGAATTGTGTCAATGATGAAAATGTTGCGGTTAAACCCAAGAAATTTGATTGAATTGTGAAAATGATGAAAAAGTTGTTGTTAAACTCATTAAAATTGATTAAATTATGCGCATGATGAAATTGTTGTTGTTAAACCCATGGAATTTGATTGAATTGCGGGAATAATGAAAATGATACTGTTAAACCCATGATATTTGATTGAATTTTTGGAATGATGAAAATGTTGCTGTTAAACTCATGAAATTTGATTGAATTGTGGGAATGATGAAATGTTATTGTTAAACCCGTGAAAATTGATTGAATTGTGGGAATGATAAATTGTTGCTCTTAAAACCATTAAAATTTGATTGAATTGGTGAATGATGAAAACGCTGCTATTAAACCCATGGAATTTGATTGAATTGTGGGAATGATGAAAACGTTGTTGTTAAACCAAGGAAATTTGATTGAATTGTGGGAATGATGAAAATGTTACTGTTAAACCCGTAAAATTGATTGAATTGTGGGAATGATGAAATTGTTGCTCTTAAAACCATTAAAATTTGATTAATTGAGTGAATGATGAAAACACTGCTATTAAACCCATGGATTTGATTGAATTGTGGGAATGATGAAAAGATTGCTGTTAAACCAATTAAATTTGATTGAATTGTGGAATGATGAAAATGTTGTTGTTAAACCAATAAAATTCAATTGAATTGTGTGAATGATGACAATTTTTGTTAAACCCATGAAATTAGATTGAATTGTGTGAATGATGAAAATGTTATTGATAAACCCATGAAATTTATTCAATTGTGTAATGATGAAATAGTGCTATTAAACCATGAAAATTGATTGATTTGTGTGAATGATGAAAATGTTGTTGTTAAACCCATGAATTTGATAAAAGTTTATGAATGATGAAAATGTTGTTGTTAAACCCATTAAATCGATTGAATTGTGGAATGATGAAAATCTTGCTGTTAAACCTTTGAAATTTGATTAAATTGTGGGAATGGTGGAAATGTTGTTGTTAAACCTATGAAATATGATTGAATTGTGTAACTTATAAAACTTGCTATTAAACCCATGGAATTTGATTGAATTGTGTCAATGATGAAAATGTTGCGGTTAAACCCAAGAAATTTGATTGAATTGTGAAAATGATGAAAAGTTGTTGTTAAACCTCATAAAATTGATTAAATTATGCGCATGATGAAATTGTTGTTGTTAAACCCATGGAATTTGATTGAATTGGGAATGATGAAAATGATACTGTTAAACCCATGATATTTGATTGAATTTTGGAATGATGAAAATGTTGCTGTTAAACTCATGAAATTTGATTGAATTGTGGGAATGATGAAAATGTTATTGTTAAACCCGTGAAATTGATTGAATTGTGGGAATGATGAAAATTGTTGCTCTTAAAACCATTAAAATTTGATTGAATTGGGTGAATGATGAAAACGCTGCTATTAAACCCATGGAATTTGATTGAATTGTGGGAATGATGAAAAGATTGCTGGTTAAACCAATAAATTTGATTGAATTGTGGAATGATGAAAATGTTATATTTAAACCGATGAAAATTGATTGAATTGTGGGAATGATGAAATTGTTGCTCTTAAAACCATAAAATTTGATTGAATTGAGTAAATGACGAAAACGTTGCTATTAAACCATGGAATTTGATTGAATTGTGGGAATGATGAAAATGTTGTTGTTAAACCAAAAAATTCAATTGAATTGTGTG
Organism: Lathyrus oleraceus; assembly: GCF_024323335.1. Lineage (NCBI taxonomy): Eukaryota > Viridiplantae > Streptophyta > Magnoliopsida > Fabales > Fabaceae > Lathyrus > Lathyrus oleraceus. The sequence goes on from NW_026112464.1 coordinate 49,739, forward strand.
AATGATGAAGACTTTTTGTTAAACCATGAAATTAGATTGATTGTGTGAATGATGAAAATGTTATGATAAACCATGAAATTTATTCAATTGTGTAAATGATGAAAATAGTGCTATTAAACCCATGAAAATTGATTGATTTGTGTGAATGATGAAAATGTTGTTGTTAAACCCATGAAATTTGATAAAGTTTATGAATGATGAAAATGTTGTTGTTAAACCATTAAATTCGATTGAATTGTGGGAATGATGAAAATCTTGCTGTTAAACCTTGAATTTGATTAAATTGTGGGAATGGTGGAAATGTTGTTGTTAAAACTATGAAATATGATTGAATTGTGTAAATTATAAAAATCTTGCTATTAAACCCATGGAATTTGATTGAATTGTGTCAATGATGAAAATGTTGCGGTTAAACCAAGAAATTGATTGAATGTGAAAATGATGAAAAGTTGTTGTTAAACTCATTAAAATTGATTAAATTATGTGCATGATGAAATTGTTGTTGTTAAACCCATGGAATTTGATTGAATTGTGGGAATGATGAAAATGATACTGTAAAACCCATGAATTTTGATTGAATTTTTGGAATGATGAAAATGTTGCTGTTAAACCATGAAATTTGATTGAATTGTGGGATGATGAAAATGTTATTGTTAAACCTGAAATTGATTGAATTGTGGGAATGATAAAATTGTTGCTTCTTAAAACCATTAAAATTTGATTGAATTGGGTGAATGATGAAAACGCTGCTATTAAACCCATGGAATTTGATTGAATTGTGGGAATGATGAAAACGTTGTTGTTAAACCAAGGAAATTTGATTGAATTGTGGGAATGATGAAAATGTTATTGTTAAACCTGTGAAAATTGATTGAATTGTGGGAATGATAAAATTGTTGCTCTTTAAAACCATTAAAATTTGATTGAATTGGGTGAATGATGAAAACGCTGCTATTAAACCCATGGAATTTGATTGAATTGTGGGAATGATGAAAACGTTGTTGTTAAACCAAGGAAATTTGATTGAATTGTGGGAATGATGAAAATGTTACTGTTAAACCCGTAAAAAATTGATTGAATTGTGGGAATGATGAAATTGTTGCTCTTAAAACCATTAAAATTTGATTAAATTGAGTGAATGATGAAAACATGCTATTAAACCCATGGAATTTGATTGAATTGTGGGAATGATGAAAGATTGCTGTTAAACCAATTAAATTTGATTGAATTGTGGGAATGATGAAAATGTTATATTTAAACCGATGAAAATTGATTGAATTGTGGAATGATGAAATTGTTGCTCTTAAAACCATAAAATTTGATTGAATTGAGTAAATGACGAAAACGTTGCTATTAAACCCATGGAATTTGATTGAATTGTGGGAATGATGAAAATGTTGTTGTTAAACCAATAAAATTCAATTGAATTGTGTGAATGATGAAGACTTTTTTGTTAAACCCATGAAATTAGATTGAATTGTGTGAATGATGAAAATGTTATTGATAAACCCATGAATTTATTCAATTGTGTAAATGATGAAAATAGTGCTATTAAACCCATGAAAATTGATTGATTTGTGTGAATGATGAAAATGTTGTTGTTAAACCCATGAAATTTGATAAAAGTTTATGAATGATGAAAATGTTGTTGTTAAACCCATTAAATTCGATTGAATTGTGGGAATGATGAAAATCTTGCTGTTAAACCTTTGAAATTTGATTAAATTGTGGGAATGGTGGAAATGTTGTTGTTAAACCTATGAAATATGATTGAATTGTGTAACTTATAAAAATCTTGCTATTAAACCCATGGAATTTGATTGAATTGTGTCAATGATGAAAATGTTGCGGTTAAACCCAAGAAATTGATTGAATTGTGAAAATGATGAAAAAGTTGTTGTTAAACTCATTAAAATTGATTAATTATGCGCATGATGAAATTGTTGTTGTTAAACCCATGGAATTTGATTGAATTGTGGGAATAATGAAAATGATACTGTTAAACCCATGATATTTTGATTGAATTTTTGGAATGATGAAAATGTTGCTGTTAAACTCATGAAATTTGATTGAATTGTGGGAATGATGAAAATGTTATTGTTAAACCCGTGAAAATTGATTGAATTGTGGGAATGATAAAATTGTTGCTCTTAAAACCATTAAAATTTGATTGAATTGGGTGAATGATGAAAACGCTGCTATTAAACCCATGGAATTTGATTGAATTGTGGGAATGATGAAAACGTTGTTGTTAAACCAAGGAAATTTGATTGAATTGTGGGAATGATGAAAATGTTACTGTTAAACCCGTAAAAATTGATTGAATTGTGGGAATGATGAAATTGTTGCTCTTAAAACCATTAAAATTTGATTAAATTGAGTGAATGATGAAAACACTGCTATTAAACCCATGGAATTTGATTGAATTGTGGGAATGATGAAAAGATTGCTGTTAAACCAATAAATTTGATTGAATTGTGGGAATGATGAAAATGTTATATTTAAACCCATGAAAATGATTGAATTGTGGGAATGATGAAATTGTTGCTCTTAAAACCATAAAATTTGATTGAATTGAGTAAATGACGAAAACGTTGCTATTAAACCCATGGAATTTGATTGAATTGTGGGAATGATGAAAATGTTGTTGTTAAACCAATAAAATTCAATTGAATTGTGTGAATGATGAAGACTTTTTTGTTAAACCCATGAAATTAGATTGAATTGTGTGAATGATGAAAATGTTATTGATAAACCCATGAAATTTATTCAATTGTGTAAATGATGAAAATAGTGCTATTAAACCCATGAAAATTGATTGATTTGTGTGAATGATGAAAATGTTGTTGTTAAACCCATGAAATTTGATAAAAGTTTATGAATGATGAAAATGTTGTTGTTAAACCCATTAAATTCGATTGAATTGTGGGAATGATGAAAATCTTGCTGTTAAACCTTTGAAATTTGATTAAATTGTGGGAATGGTGGAAATGTTGTTGTTAAACCTATGAAATATGATTGAATTGTGTAACTTATAAAAATCTTGCTATTAAACCCATGGAATTTGATTGAATTGTGTCAATGATGAAAATGTTGCGGTTAAACCCAAGAAATTTGATTGAATTGTGAAAATGATGAAAAAGTTGTTGTTAAACTCATTAAAATTGATTAAATTATGCGCATGATGAAATTGTTGTTGTTAAACCCATGGAATTTGATTGAATTGCGGGAATAATGAAAATGATACTGTTAAACCCATGATATTTGATTGAATTTTGGAATGATGAAAATGTTGCTGTTAAACTCATGAAATTTGATTGAATTGTGGGAATGATGAAAATGTTATTGTTAAACCCGTGAAAATTGATTGAATTGTGGGAATGATAAAATTGTTGCTCTTAAAACCATTAAAATTTGATTGAATTGGGTGAATGATGAAAACGCTGCTATTAAACCCATGGAATTTGATTGAATTGTGGGAATGATGAAAACGTTGTTGTTAAACCAAGGAAATTTGATTGAATTGTGGGAATGATGAAAATGTTACTGTTAAACCCGTAAAAATTGATTGAATTGTGGGAATGATGAAATTGTTGCTCTTAAAACCATTAAAATTTGATTAAATTGAGTGAATGATAAAACACTGCTATTAAACCCATGGAATTTGATTGAATTGTGGGAATGATGAAAAGATTGCTGTTAAACCAATGAAATTTGATTGAATTGTGGGAATGATGAAAATGTTGTTGTTAAACCAATAAAATTCAATTGAATTGTGTGAATGATGAAGACTTTTTTGTTAAACCCATGAAATTAGATTGAATTGTGTGAATGATGAAAATGTTATTGATAAACCCATGAAATTTATTCAATTGTGTAAATGATGAAAATAGTGCTATTAAACCCATGAAAATTGATTGATTTGTGTGAATGATGAAAATGTTGTTGTTAAACCCATGAAATTTGATAAAAGTTTATGAATGATGAAAATGTTGTTGTTAAACCCATTAAATTCGATTGAATTGTGGGAATGATGAAAATCTTGCTGTTAAACCTTTGAAATTTGATTAAATTGTGGGAATGGTGGAAATGTTGTTGTTAAACCTATGAAATATGATTGAATTGTGTAACTTATAAAAATCTTGCTATTAAACCCATGGAATTTGATTGAATTGTGTCAATGATGAAAATGTTGCGGTTAAACCCAAGAAATTTGATTGAATTGTGAAAATGATGAAAAAGTTGTTGTTAAACTCATTAAAATTGATTAAGTTATGCGCATGATGAAATTGTTGTTGTTAAACCCATGGAATTTGATTGAATTGCGGGAATAATGAAAATGATACTGTTAAACCCATGATATTTTGATTGAATTTTTGGAATGATGAAAATGTTGCTGTTAAACTCATGAAATTTGATTGAATTGTGGGAATGATGAAAATGTTATTGTTAAACCCGTGAAAATTGATTGAATTGTGGGAATGATAAAATTGTTGCTCTTAAAACCATTAAAATTTGATTGAATTGGGTGAATGATGAAAACGCTGCTATTAAACCCATGGAATTTGATTGAATTGTGGGAATGATGAAAACGTTGTTGTTAAACCAAGGAAATTTGATTGAATTGTGGGAATGATGAAAATGTTACTGTTAAACCCGTAAAATTGATTGAATTGTGGGAATGATGAAATTGTTGCTCTTAAAACCATTAAAATTTGATTAAATTGAGTGAATGATAAAACACTGCTATTAAACCCATGGAATTTGATTGAATTGTGGGAATGATGAAAAGATTGCTGTTAAACCATTAAATTTGATTGAATTGTGGGAATGATGAAAATGTTGTTGTTAAACCAATAAAATTCAATTGAATTGTGTGAATGATGAAGACTTTTTTGTTAAACCCATGAAATAAGATTGAATTGTGTGAATGATGAAAATGTTATTGATAAACCCATGAAATTTATTCAATTGTGTAAATGATGAAAATAGTGCTATTAAACCCATGAAAATTGATTGATTTGTGTGAATGATGAAAATGTTGTTGTTAAACCCATGAAATTTGATAAAAGTTTATGAATGATGAAAATGTTGTTGTTAAACCCATTAAATTCGATTGAATTGTGGGAATGATGAAAATCTTGCTGTTAAACCTTTGAAATTTGATTAAATTGTGGGAATGGTGGAAATGTTGTTGTTAAACCTATGAAATATGATTGAATTGTGTAACTTATAAAAATCTTGCTATTAAACCCATGGAATTTGATTGAATTGTGTCAATGATGAAAATGTTGCGGTTAAACCCAAGAAATTTGATTGAATTGTGAAAATGATGAAAAAGTTGTTGTTAAACTCATTAAAATTGATTAAATTATGCGCATGATGAAATTGTTGTTGTTAAACCCATGGAATTTGATTGAATTGCGGGAATAATGAAAATGATACTGTTAAACCCATGATATTTTGATTGAATTTTTGGAATGATGAAAATGTTGCTGTTAAACTCATGAAATTTGATTGAATTGTGGGAATGATGAAAATGTTATTGTTAAACCCGTGAAAATTGATTGAATTGTGGGAATGATAAAATTGTTGCTCTTAAAACCATTAAAATTTGATTGAATTGGGTGAATGATGAAAACGCTGCTATTAAACCCATGGAATTTGATTGAATTGTGGGAATGATGAAAACGTTGTTGTTAAACCAAGGAAATTTGATTGAATTGTGGGAATGATGAAAATGTTACTGTTAAACCCGTAAAAATTGATTGAATTGTGGGAATGATGAAATTGTTGCTCTTAAAACCATTAAAATTTGATTAAATTGAGTGAATGATAAAAACACTGCTATTAAACCCATGGAATTTGATTGAATTGTGGGAATGATGAAAAGATTGCTGTTAAACCAATTAAATTTGATTGAATTGTGGGAATGATGAAAATGTTGTTGTTAAACCAATAAAATTAAATTGAATTGTGTGAATGATGAAGACTTTTTTGTTAAACCCATGAAATTAGATTGAATTGTGTGAATGATGAAAATGTTATTGATAAACCCATGAAATTTATTCAATTGTGTAAATGATGAAAATAGTGCTATTAAACCCATGAAAATTGATTGATTTGTGTGAATGATGAAAATGTTGTTGTTAAACCCATGAAATTTGATAAAAGTTTATGAATGATGAAAATGTTGTTGTTAAACCCATTAAATTCGATTGAATTGTGGGAATGATGAAAATCTTGCTGTTAAACCTTTGAAATTTGATTAAATTGTGGGAATGGTGGAAATGTTATTGTTAAACCTATGAAATATGATTGAATTGTGTAACTTATAAAAATGTTGCTATTAAACCCAAGAAATTTGATTGAATTGTGTCAATGATGAAAATGTTGCGGTTAAACCCAAGAAATTTGATTGAATTGTGAAAATGATGAAAAAGTTGTTGTTAAACTCATGAAAATTGATTAAATTATGCGCATGATGAAATTGTTGTTGTTAAACCCATGGAATTTGATTGAATTGTGGGAATGATGAAAATGTTACTGTTAAACCCATGATATTTGATTGAATTTTTGGAATGATGAAAATGTTGCTGTTAAACTCATGAAATTTATTGAATTGTGGGAATGATGAAAATGTTATTGTTAAACCGTGAAAATTGATTGAATTGTGGGAATGATAAAATTGTTGCTCTTAAAACCATTAAAATTTGATTGAATTGGGTGAATGACGAAAACGTTGCTATTAAACCCATGGAATTTGATTGAATTGTGGGAATGATGAAAATGTTGTTGTTAAACCAATAAAATTCAATTGAATTGTGTGAATGATGAAGACTTTTTTGTTAAACCCATGAAATAAGATTGAATTGTGTGAATGATGAAAATGTTATTGATAAACCCATGAAATTTATTCAATTGTGTAAATGATGAAAATAGTGCTATTAAACCCATGAAAATTGATTGATTTGTGTGAATGATGAAAATGTTGTTGTTAACCCATGAAATTTGATAAAATTTAAGAATGATGAAAATGTTGTTGTTAAACCCATTAAATTCGATTGAATTGTGGGAATGATGAAAATCTTGTTGTTAAACCTTTGAAATTTGATTAAATGTGGGAATGGTGGAAATGTTGTTGTTAAACCTATGAAATATGATTGAATTGTGTAAATTATAAAAATCTTGCTATTAAACCCATGGAATTTGATTGAATTGTGTCAATGATGAAAATGTTGCGGTTAAACCCAAGAAATTTGATTGAATTGTGAAAATGATGAAAAAGTTGTTGTTAAACTCATTAAAATTGATTAAATTATGCGCATGATGAAATTGTTGTTGTTAAACCCATGGAATTTGATTGAATTGCGGGAATAATGAAAATGATACTGTTAAACCCATGATATTTTGATTGAATTTTTGGAATGATGAAAATGTTGCTGTTAAACTCATGAAATTTGATTGAATTGTGGGAATGATGAAAATGTTATTGTTAAACCCGTGAAAATTGATTGAATTGTGGGAATGATAAAATTGTTGCTCTTAAAACCATTAAAATTTGATTGAATTGGGTGAATGATGAAAACGCTGCTATTAAACCCATGGAATTTGATTGAATTGTGGGAATGATGAAAACGTTGTTGTTAAACCAAGGAAATTTGATTGAATTGTGGGAATGATGAAAATGTTACTGTTAAACCCGTAAAAATTGATTGAATTGTGGGAATGATGAAATTGTTGCTCTTAAAACCATAAAATTTGATTAAATTGAGTGAACGATAAAAACACTGCTATTAAACCCATGGAATTTGATTGAATTGTGGGAATGATGAAAAGATTGTTGTTAAACCAATTAAATTTGATTGAATTGTGGGAATGATGAAAATGTTGTTGTTAAACCAATAAAATTCAATTGAATTGTGTGAATGATGAAGACTTTTTTGTTAAACCCATGAAATAAGATTGAATTGTGTGAATGATGAAAATGTTATTGATAAACCCATGAAATTTATTCAATTGTGTAAATGATGAAAATAGTGCTATTAAACCCATGAAAATTGATTGATTTGTGTGAATGATGAAAATGTTGTTGTTAAACCCATGAAATTTGATAAAAGTTTATGAATGATGAAAATGTTGTTGTTAAACCCATTAAATTCGATTGAATTGTGGGAATGATGAAAATCTTGCTGTTAAACCTTTGAAATTTGATTAAATTGTGGGAATGGTGGAAATGTTGTTGTTAAACCTATGAAATATGATTGAATTGTGTAACTTATAAAAATCTTGCTATTAAACCCATGGAATTTGATTGAATTGTGTCAATGATGAAAATGTTGCGGTTAAACCCAGAAATTTGATTGAATTGTGAAAATGATGAAAAAGTTGTTGTTAAACTCATTAAAATTGATTAAATTATGCGCATGATGAAATTGTTGTTGTTAAACCCATGGAATTTGATTGAATTGCGGGAATAATGAAAATGATACTGTTAAACCCATGATATTTTGATTGAATTTTTGGAATGATGAAAATGTTGCTGTTAAACTCATGAAATTTGATTGAATTGTGGGAATGATGAAAATGTTATTGTTAAACCTGTGAAAATTGATTGAATTGTGGGAATGATAAAATTGTTGCTCTTAAAACCATTAAAATTTGATTGAATTGGGTGAATGATGAAAACGCTGCTATTAAACCCATGGAATTTGATTGAATTGTGGGAATGATGAAAACGTTGTTGTTAAACCAAGGAAATTTGATTGAATTGTGGGAATGATGAAAATGTTACTGTTAAACCCGTAAAAATTGATTGAATTGTGGGAATGATGAAATTGTTGCTCTTAAAACCATTAAAATTTGATTAAATTGAGTGAATGATGAAAACACTGCTATTAAACCCATGGAATTTGATTGAATTGTGGGAATGATGAAAAGATTGCTGTTAAACCAATTAAATTTGATTGAATTGTGGGAATGATGAAAATGTTATATTTAAACCGATGAAAATTGATTGAATTGTGGGAATGATGAAATTGTTGCTCTTAAAACCATAAAATTTGATTGAATTGAGTAAATGACGAAAACGTTGCTATTAAACCCATGGAATTTGATTGAATTGTGGGAATGATGAAAATGTTGTTGTTAAACCAATAAAATTCAATTGAATTGTGTGAATGATGAAGACTTTTTTGTTAAACCCATGAAATTAGATTGAATTGTGTGAATGATGAAAATGTTATTGATAAACCCATGAAATTTATTCAATTGTGTAAATGATGAAAATAGTGCTATTAAACCCATGAAAATTGATTGATTTGTGTGAATGATGAAAATGTTGTTGTTAAACCCATGAAATTTGATAAAAGTTTATGAATGATGAAAATGTTGTTGTTAAACCCATTAAATTCGATTGAATTGTGGGAATGATGAAAATCTTGCTGTTAAACCTTTGAAATTTGATTAAATTGTGGGAATGGTGGAAATGTTGTTGTTAAACCTATGAAATATGATTGAATTGTGTAACTTATAAAAATCTTGCTATTAAACCCATGGAATTTGATTGAATTGTGTCAATGATGAAAATGTTGCGGTTAAACCCAAGAAATTTGATTGAATTGTGAAAATGATGAAAAAGTTGTTGTTAAACTCATTAAAATTGATTAAATTATGCGCATGATGAAATTGTTGTTGTTAAACCCATGGAATTTGATTGAATTGCGGGAATGATGAAAATGATACTGTTAAACCCATGATATTTGATTGAATTTTTGGAATGATGAAAATGTTGCTGTTAAACTCATGAAATTTGATTGAATTGTGGGAATGATGAAAATGTTATTGTTAAACCCGTGAAAATTGATTGAATTGTGGGAATGATAAAATTGTTGCTCTTAAAACCATTAAAATTTGATTGAATTGGGTGAATGATGAAAACGCTGCTATTAAACCCATGGAATTTGATTGAATTGTGGGAATGATGAAAACGTTGTTGTTAAACCAAGGAAATTTGATTGAATTGTGGGAATGATGAAAATGTTACTGTTAAACCCGTGAAAATTGATTGAATTGTGGGAATGATAAAATTGTTGCTCTTAAAACCATTAAAATTTGATTGAATTGAGTAAATGACGAAAACGTTGCTATTAAACCCAAGGAATTTGATTGAATTGTGGGAATGATGAAAATGTTGTTGTTAAACCAATAAAATTCAATTGAATTGTGTGAATGATGAAGACTTTTTTGTTAAACCCATGAAATTAGATTGAATTGTGTGAATGATGAAAATGTTATTGATAAACCCATGAAATTTATTCAATTGTGTAAATGATGAAAATAGTGCTATTAAACCCATGAAAATTGATTGATTTGTGTGAATGATGAAAATGTTGTTGTTAAACCCATGAAATTTGATAAAAGTTTATGAATGATGAAAATGTTGTTGTTAAACCCATTAAATTCGATTGAATTGTGGGAATGATGAAAATCTTGCTGTTAAACCTTTGAAATTTGATTAAATTGTGGGAATGGTGGAAATGTTGTTGTTAAACCTATGAAATATGATTGAATTGTGTAACTTATAAAAATCTTGCTATTAAACCCATGGAATTTGATTGAATTGTGTCAATGATGAAAATGTTGCGGTTAAACCCAAGAAATTTGATTGAATTGTGAAAATGATGAAAAGTTGTTGTTAAACTCATTAAAATTGATTAAATTATGCGCATGATGAAATTGTTGTTGTTAAACCCATGGAATTTGATTGAATTGCGGGAATAATGAAAATGATACTGTTAAACCCATGATATTTTGATTGAATTTTTGGAATGATGAAAATGTTGCTGTTAAACTCATGAAATTTGATTGAATTGTGGGAATGATGAAAATGTTATTGTTAAACCTGTGAAAATTGATTGAATTGTGGGAATGATAAAATTGTTGCTCTTAAAACCATTAAAATTTGATTGAATTGGGTGAATGATGAAAACGCTGCTATTAAACCCATGGAATTTGATTGAATTGTGGGAATGATGAAAACGTTGTTGTTAAACCAAGGAAATTTGATTGAATTGTGGGAATGATGAAAATGTTACTGTTAAACCCGTAAAAATTGATTGAATTGTGGGAATGATGAAATTGTTGCTCTTAAAACCATTAAAATTTGATTAAATTGAGTGAATGATGAAAACACTGCTATTAAACCCATGGAATTTGATTGAATTGTGGGAATGATGAAAAGATTGCTGTTAAACCAATTAAATTTGATTGAATTGTGGGAATGATGAAAATGTTATATTTAAACCGATGAAAATTGATTGAATTGTGGGAATGATGAAATTGTTGCTCTTAAAACCATAAAATTTGATTGAATTGAGTAAATGACGAAAACGTTGCTATTAAACCCATGGAATTTGATTGAATTGTGGGAATGATGAAAATGTTGTTGTTAAACCAATAAAATTCAATTGAATTGTGTGAATGATGAAGACTTTTTTGTTAAACCCATGAAATTAGATTGAATTGTGTGAATGATGAAAATGTTATTGATAAACCCATGAAATTTATTCAATTGTGTAAATGATGAAAATAGTGCTATTAAACCCATGAAAATTGATTGATTTGTGTGAATGATGAAAATGTTGTTGTTAAACCCATGAAATTTGATAAAAGTTTATGAATGATGAAAATGTTGTTGTTAAACCCATTAAATTCGATTGAATTGTGGGAATGATGAAAATCTTGCTGTTAAACCTTTGAAATTTGATTAAATTGTGGGAATGGTGGAAATGTTGTTGTTAAACCTATGAAATATGATTGAATTGTGTAACTTATAAAAATCTTGCTATTAAACCCATGGAATTTGATTGAATTGTGTCAATGATGAAAATGTTGCGGTTAAACCCAAGAAATTTGATTGAATTGTGAAAATGATGAAAAAGTTGTTGTTAAACTCATTAAAATTGATTAAATTATGCGCATGATGAAATTGTTGTTGTTAAACCCATGGAATTTGATTGAATTGCGGGAATAATGAAAATGATACTGTTAAACCCATGATATTTGATTGAATTTTTGGAATGATGAAAATGTTGCTGTTAAACTCATGAAATTTGATTGAATTGTGGGAATGATGAAAATGTTATTGTTAAACCGTGAAAATTGATTGAATTGTGGGAATGATAAAATTGTTGCTCTTAAAACCATTAAAATTTGATTGAATTGGGTGAATGATGAAAACGCTGCTATTAAACCCATGGAATTTGATTGAATTGTGGGAATGATGAAAACGTTGTTGTTAAACCAAGGAAATTTGATTGAATTGTGGGAATGATGAAAATGTTACTGTTAAACCCGTAAAAATTGATTGAATTGTGGGAATGATGAAATTGTTGCTCTTAAAACCATTAAAATTTGATTAAATTGAGTGAATGATGAAAACACTGCTATTAAACCCATGGAATTTGATTGAATTGTGGGAATGATGAAAAGATTGCTGTTAAACCAATTAAATTTGATTGAATTGTGGGAATGATGAAAATGTTATATTTAAACCGATGAAAATTGATTGAATTGTGGGAATGATGAAATTGTTGCTCTTAAAACCATAAAATTTGATTGAATTGAGTAAATGACGAAAACGTTGCTATTAAACCCATGGAATTTGATTGAATTGTGGGAATGATGAAAATGTTGTTGTTAAACCAATAAAATTCAATTGAATTGTGTGAATGATGAAGACTTTTTTGTTAAACCCATGAAATTAGATTGAATTGTGTGAATGATGAAAATGTTATTGATAAACCCATGAAATTTATTCAATTGTGTAAATGATGAAAATAGTGCTATTAAACCCATGAAAATTGATTGATTTGTGTGAATGATGAAAATGTTGTTGTTAAACCCATGAAATTTGATAAAAGTTTATGAATGATGAAAATGTTGTTGTTAAACCCATTAAATTCGATTGAATTGTGGGAATGATGAAAATCTTGCTGTTAAACCTTTGAAATTTGATTAAATTGTGGGAATGGTGGAAATGTTGTTGTTAAACCTATGAAATATGATTGAATTGTGTAACTTATAAAAATCTTGCTATTAAACCCATGGAATTTGATTGAATTGTGTCAATGATGAAAATGTTGCGGTTAAACCCAAGAAATTTGATTGAATTGTGAAAATGATGAAAAAGTTGTTGTTAAACTCATTAAAATTGATTAAATTATGCGCATGATGAAATTGTTGTTGTTAAACCCATGGAATTTGATTGAATTGCGGGAATAATGAAAATGATACTGTTAAACCCATGATATTTTGATTGAATTTTTGGAATGATGAAAATGTTGCTGTTAAACTCATGAAATTTGATTGAATTGTGGGAATGATGAAAATGTTATTGTTAAACCCGTGAAAATTGATTGAATTGTGGGAATGATAAAATTGTTGCTCTTAAAACCATTAAAATTTGATTGAATTGGGTGAATGATGAAAACGCTGCTATTAAACCCATGGAATTTGATTGAATTGTGGGAATGATGAAAACGTTGTTGTTAAACCAAGGAAATTTGATTGAATTGTGGGAATGATGAAAATGTTACTGTTAAACCCGTAAAAATTGATTGAATTGTGGGAATGATGAAATTGTTGCTCTTAAAACCATTAAAATTTGATTAAATTGAGTGAATGATGAAAACACTGCTATTAAACCCATGGAATTTGATTGAATTGTGGGAATGATGAAAAGATTGCTGTTAAACCAATTAAATTTGATTGAATTGTGGGAATGATGAAAATGTTATATTTAAACCGATGAAAATTGATTGAATTGTGGGAATGATGAAATTGTTGCTCTTAAAACCATAAAATTTGATTGAATTGAGTAAATGACGAAAACGTTGCTATTAAACCCATGGAATTTGATTGAATTGTGGGAATGATGAAAATGTTGTTGTTAAACCAATAAAATTCAATTGAATTGTGTGAATGATGAAGACTTTTTTGTTAAACCCATGAAATTAGATTGAATTGTGTGAATGATGAAAATGTTATTGATAAACCCATGAAATTTATTCAATTGTGTAAATGATGAAAATAGTGCTATTAAACCCATGAAAATTGATTGATTTGTGTGAATGATGAAAATGTTGTTGTTAAACCCATGAAATTTGATAAAAGTTTATGAATGATGAAAATGTTGTTGTTAAACCCATTAAATTCGATTGAATTGTGGGAATGATGAAAATCTTGCTGTTAAACCTTTGAAATTTGATTAAATTGTGGGAATGGTGGAAATGTTGTTGTTAAACCTATGAAATATGATTGAATTGTGTAACTTATAAAAATCTTGCTATTAAACCCATGGAATTTGATTGAATTGTGTCAATGATGAAAATGTTGCGGTTAAACCCAAGAAATTTGATTGAATTGTGAAAATGATGAAAAAGTTGTTGTTAAACTCATTAAAATTGATTAAATTATGCGCATGATGAAATTGTTGTTGTTAAACCCATGGAATTTGATTGAATTGCGGGAATAATGAAAATGATACTGTTAAACCCATGATATTTTGATTGAATTTTTGGAATGATGAAAATGTTGCTGTTAAACTCATGAAATTTGATTGAATTGTGGGAATGATGAAAATGTTATTGTTAAACCTGTGAAAATTGATTGAATTGTGGGAATGATAAAATTGTTGCTCTTAAAACCATTAAAATTTGATTGAATTGGGTGAATGATGAAAACGCTGCTATTAAACCCATGGAATTTGATTGAATTGTGGGAATGATGAAAACGTTGTTGTTAAACCAAGGAAATTTGATTGAATTGTGGGAATGATGAAAATGTTACTGTTAAACCCGTAAAATTGATTGAATTGTGGGAATGATGAAATTGTTGCTCTTAAAACCATTAAAATTTGATTAAATTGAGTGAATGATGAAAACACTGCTATTAAACCCATGGAATTTGATTGAATTGTGGGAATGATGAAAGATTGCTGTTAAACCAATTAAATTTGATTGAATTGTGGGAATGATGAAAATGTTATATTTAAACCGATGAAAATTGATTGAATTGTGGGAATGATGAAATTGTTGCTCTTAAAACCATAAAATTTGATTGAATTGAGTAAATGACGAAAACGTTGCTATTAAACCCATGGAATTTGATTGAATTGTGGGAATGATGAAAATGTTGTTGTTAAACCAATAAAATTCAATTGAATTGTGTGAATGATGAAGACTTTTTTGTTAAACCCATGAAATTAGATTGAATTGTGTGAATGATGAAAATGTTATTGATAAACCCATGAAATTTATTCAATTGTGTAAATGATGAAAATAGTGCTATTAAACCCATGAAAATTGATTGATTTGTGTGAATGATGAAAATGTTGTTGTTAAACCCATGAAATTTGATAAAAGTTTATGAATGATGAAAATGTTGTTGTTAAACCCATTAAATTCGATTGAATTGTGGGAATGATGAAAATCTTGCTGTTAAACCTTTGAAATTTGATTAAATTGTGGGAATGGTGGAAATGTTGTTGTTAAACCTATGAAATATGATTGAATTGTGTAACTTATAAAAATCTTGCTATTAAACCCATGGAATTTGATTGAATTGTGTCAATGATGAAAATGTTGCGGTTAAACCCAAGAAATTTGATTGAATTGTGAAAATGATGAAAAAGTTGTTGTTAAACTCATTAAAATTGATTAAATTATGCGCATGATGAAATTGTTGTTGTTAAACCCATGGAATTTGATTGAATTGCGGGAATAATGAAAATGATACTGTTAAACCCATGATATTTTGATTGAATTTTTGGAATGATGAAAATGTTGCTGTTAAACTCATGAAATTTGATTGAATTGTGGGAATGATGAAAATGTTATTGTTAAACCCGTGAAAATTGATTGAATTGTGGGAATGATAAAATTGTTGCTCTTAAAACCATTAAAATTTGATTGAATTGGGTGAATGATGAAAACGCTGCTATTAAACCCATGGAATTTGATTGAATTGTGGGAATGATGAAAACGTTGTTGTTAAACCAAGGAAATTTGATTGAATTGTGGGAATGATGAAAATGTTACTGTTAAACCCGTAAAAATTGATTGAATTGTGGGAATGATGAAATTGTTGCTCTTAAAACCATTAAAATTTGATTAAATTGAGTGAATGATGAAAACACTGCTATTAAACCCATGGAATTTGATTGAATTGTGGGAATGATGAAAAGATTGCTGTTAAACCAATTAAATTTGATTGAATTGTGGGAATGATGAAAATGTTATATTTAAACCGATGAAAATTGATTGAATTGTGGGAATGATGAAATTGTTGCTCTTAAAACCATAAAATTTGATTGAATTGAGTAAATGACGAAAACGTTGCTATTAAACCCATGGAATTTGATTGAATTGTGGGAATGATGAAAATGTTGTTGTTAAACCAATAAAATTCAATTGAATTGTGTGAATGATGAAGACTTTTTTGTTAAACCCATGAAATTAGATTGAATTGTGTGAATGATGAAAATGTTATTGATAAACCCATGAAATTTATTCAATTGTGTAAATGATGAAAATAGTGCTATTAAACCCATGAAAATTGATTGATTTGTGTGAATGATGAAAATGTTGTTGTTAAACCCATGAAATTTGATAAAAGTTTATGAATGATGAAAATGTTGTTGTTAAACCCATTAAATTCGATTGAATTGTGGGAATGATGAAAATCTTGCTGTTAAACCTTTGAAATTTGATTAAATTGTGGGAATGGTGGAAATGTTGTTGTTAAACCTATGAAATATGATTGAATTGTGTAACTTATAAAAATCTTGCTATTAAACCCATGGAATTTGATTGAATTGTGTCAATGATGAAAATGTTGCGGTTAAACCCAAGAAATTTGATTGAATTGTGAAAATGATGAAAAAGTTGTTGTTAAACTCATTAAAATTGATTAAATTATGCGCATGATGAAATTGTTGTTGTTAAACCCATGGAATTTGATTGAATTGCGGGAATAATGAAAATGATACTGTTAAACCCATGATATTTTGATTGAATTTTTGGAATGATGAAAATGTTGCTGTTAAACTCATGAAATTTGATTGAATTGTGGGAATGATGAAAATGTTATTGTTAAACCCGTGAAAATTGATTGAATTGTGGGAATGATAAAATTGTTGCTCTTAAAACCATTAAAATTTGATTGAATTGGGTGAATGATGAAAACGCTGCTATTAAACCCATGGAATTTGATTGAATTGTGGGAATGATGAAAACGTTGTTGTTAAACCAAGGAAATTTGATTGAATTGTGGGAATGATGAAAATGTTACTGTTAAACCCGTAAAAATTGATTGAATTGTGGGAATGATGAAATTGTTGCTCTTAAAACCATTAAAATTTGATTAAATTGAGTGAATGATGAAAACACTGCTATTAAACCCATGGAATTTGATTGAATTGTGGGAATGATGAAAAGATTGCTGTTAAACCAATTAAATTTGATTGAATTGTGGGAATGATGAAAATGTTATATTTAAACCGATGAAAATTGATTGAATTGTGGGAATGATGAAATTGTTGCTCTTAAAACCATAAAATTTGATTGAATTGAGTAAATGACGAAAACGTTGCTATTAAACCCATGGAATTTGATTGAATTGTGGGAATGATGAAAATGTTGTTGTTAAACCAATAAAATTCAATTGAATTGTGTGAATGATGAAGACTTTTTTGTTAAACCCATGAAATTAGATTGAATTGTGTGAATGATGAAAATGTTATTGATAAACCCATGAAATTTATTCAATTGTGTAAATGATGAAAATAGTGCTATTAAACCCATGAAAATTGATTGATTTGTGTGAATGATGAAAATGTTGTTGTTAAACCCATGAAATTTGATAAAAGTTTATGAATGATGAAAATGTTGTTGTTAAACCCATTAAATTCGATTGAATTGTGGGAATGATGAAAATCTTGCTGTTAAACCTTTGAAATTTGATTAAATTGTGGGAATGGTGGAAATGTTGTTGTTAAACCTATGAAATATGATTGAATTGTGTAACTTATAAAAATCTTGCTATTAAACCCATGGAATTTGATTGAATTGTGTCAATGATGAAAATGTTGCGGTTAAACCCAAGAAATTTGATTGAATTGTGAAAATGATGAAAAAGTTGTTGTTAAACTCATTAAAATTGATTAAATTATGCGCATGATGAAATTGTTGTTGTTAAACCCATGGAATTTGATTGAATTGCGGGAATAATGAAAATGATACTGTTAAACCCATGATATTTTGATTGAATTTTTGGAATGATGAAAATGTTGCTGTTAAACTCATGAAATTTGATTGAATTGTGGGAATGATGAAAATGTTATTGTTAAACCCGTGAAAATTGATTGAATTGTGGGAATGATAAAATTGTTGCTCTTAAAACCATTAAAATTTGATTGAATTGGGTGAATGATGAAAACGCTGCTATTAAACCCATGGAATTTGATTGAATTGTGGGAATGATGAAAACGTTGTTGTTAAACCAAGGAAATTTGATTGAATTGTGGGAATGATGAAAATGTTACTGTTAAACCCGTAAAAATTGATTGAATTGTGGGAATGATGAAATTGTTGCTCTTAAAACCATTAAAATTTGATTAAATTGAGTGAATGATGAAAACACTGCTATTAAACCCATGGAATTTGATTGAATTGTGGGAATGATGAAAAGATTGCTGTTAAACCAATTAAATTTGATTGAATTGTGGGAATGATGAAAATGTTATATTTAAACCGATGAAAATTGATTGAATTGTGGGAATGATGAAATTGTTGCTCTTAAAACCATAAAATTTGATTGAATTGAGTAAATGACGAAAACGTTGCTATTAAACCCATGGAATTTGATTGAATTGTGGGAATGATGAAAATGTTGTTGTTAAACCAATAAAATTCAATTGAATTGTGTGAATGATGAAGACTTTTTTGTTAAACCCATGAAATTAGATTGAATTGTGTGAATGATGAAAATGTTATTGATAAACCCATGAAATTTATTCAATTGTGTAAATGATGAAAATAGTGCTATTAAACCCATGAAAATTGATTGATTTGTGTGAATGATGAAAATGTTGTTGTTAAACCCATGAAATTTGATAAAAGTTTATGAATGATGAAAATGTTGTTGTTAAACCCATTAAATTCGATTGAATTGTGGGAATGATGAAAATCTTGCTGTTAAACCTTTGAAATTTGATTAAATTGTGGGAATGGTGGAAATGTTGTTGTTAAACCTATGAAATATGATTGAATTGTGTAACTTATAAAAATCTTGCTATTAAACCCATGGAATTTGATTGAATTGTGTCAATGATGAAAATGTTGCGGTTAAACCCAAGAAATTTGATTGAATTGTGAAAATGATGAAAAAGTTGTTGTTAAACTCATTAAAATTGATTAAATTATGCGCATGATGAAATTGTTGTTGTTAAACCCATGGAATTTGATTGAATTGCGGGAATAATGAAAATGATACTGTTAAACCCATGATATTTTGATTGAATTTTTGGAATGATGAAAATGTTGCTGTTAAACTCATGAAATTTGATTGAATTGTGGGAATGATGAAAATGTTATTGTTAAACCCGTGAAAATTGATTGAATTGTGGGAATGATAAAATTGTTGCTCTTAAAACCATTAAAATTTGATTGAATTGGGTGAATGATGAAAACGCTGCTATTAAACCCATGGAATTTGATTGAATTGTGGGAATGATGAAAACGTTGTTGTTAAACCAAGGAAATTTGATTGAATTGTGGGAATGATGAAAATGTTACTGTTAAACCCGTAAAAATTGATTGAATTGTGGGAATGATGAAATTGTTGCTCTTAAAACCATTAAAATTTGATTAAATTGAGTGAATGATGAAAACACTGCTATTAAACCCATGGAATTTGATTGAATTGTGGGAATGATGAAAAGATTGCTGTTAAACCAATTAAATTTGATTGAATTGTGGGAATGATGAAAATGTTATATTTAAACCGATGAAAATTGATTGAATTGTGGGAATGATGAAATTGTTGCTCTTAAAACCATAAAATTTGATTGAATTGAGTAAATGACGAAAACGTTGCTATTAAACCCATGGAATTTGATTGAATTGTGGGAATGATGAAAATGTTGTTGTTAAACCAATAAAATTCAATTGAATTGTGTGAATGATGAAGACTTTTTTGTTAAACCCATGAAATTAGATTGAATTGTGTGAATGATGAAAATGTTATTGATAAACCCATGAAATTTATTCAATTGTGTAAATGATGAAAATAGTGCTATTAAACCCATGAAAATTGATTGATTTGTGTGAATGATGAAAATGTTGTTGTTAAACCCATGAAATTTGATAAAAGTTTATGAATGATGAAAATGTTGTTGTTAAACCCATTAAATTCGATTGAATTGTGGGAATGATGAAAATCTTGCTGTTAAACCTTTGAAATTTGATTAAATTGTGGGAATGGTGGAAATGTTGTTGTTAAACCTATGAAATATGATTGAATTGTGTAACTTATAAAAATCTTGCTATTAAACCCATGGAATTTGATTGAATTGTGTCAATGATGAAAATGTTGCGGTTAAACCCAAGAAATTTGATTGAATTGTGAAAATGATGAAAAAGTTGTTGTTAAACTCATTAAAATTGATTAAATTATGCGCATGATGAAATTGTTGTTGTTAAACCCATGGAATTTGATTGAATTGCGGGAATAATGAAAATGATACTGTTAAACCCATGATATTTTGATTGAATTTTTGGAATGATGAAAATGTTGCTGTTAAACTCATGAAATTTGATTGAATTGTGGGAATGATGAAAATGTTATTGTTAAACCCGTGAAAATTGATTGAATTGTGGGAATGATAAAATTGTTGCTCTTAAAACCATTAAAATTTGATTGAATTGGGTGAATGATGAAAACGCTGCTATTAAACCCATGGAATTTGATTGAATTGTGGGAATGATGAAAACGTTGTTGTTAAACCAAGGAAATTTGATTGAATTGTGGGAATGATGAAAATGTTACTGTTAAACCCGTAAAAATTGATTGAATTGTGGGAATGATGAAATTGTTGCTCTTAAAACCATTAAAATTTGATTAAATTGAGTGAATGATGAAAACACTGCTATTAAACCCATGGAATTTGATTGAATTGTGGGAATGATGAAAAGATTGCTGTTAAACCAATTAAATTTGATTGAATTGTGGGAATGATGAAAATGTTATATTTAAACCGATGAAAATTGATTGAATTGTGGGAATGATGAAATTGTTGCTCTTAAAACCATAAAATTTGATTGAATTGAGTAAATGACGAAAACGTTGCTATTAAACCCATGGAATTTGATTGAATTGTGGGAATGATGAAAATGTTGTTGTTAAACCAATAAAATTCAATTGAATTGTGTGAATGATGAAGACTTTTTTGTTAAACCCATGAAATTAGATTGAATTGTGTGAATGATGAAAATGTTATTGATAAACCCATGAAATTTATTCAATTGTGTAAATGATGAAAATAGTGCTATTAAACCCATGAAAATTGATTGATTTGTGTGAATGATGAAAATGTTGTTGTTAAACCCATGAAATTTGATAAAAGTTTATGAATGATGAAAATGTTGTTGTTAAACCCATTAAATTCGATTGAATTGTGGGAATGATGAAAATCTTGCTGTTAAACCTTTGAAATTTGATTAAATTGTGGGAATGGTGGAAATGTTGTTGTTAAACCTATGAAATATGATTGAATTGTGTAACTTATAAAAATCTTGCTATTAAACCCATGGAATTTGATTGAATTGTGTCAATGATGAAAATGTTGCGGTTAAACCCAAGAAATTTGATTGAATTGTGAAAATGATGAAAAAGTTGTTGTTAAACTCATTAAAATTGATTAAATTATGCGCATGATGAAATTGTTGTTGTTAAACCCATGGAATTTGATTGAATTGCGGGAATAATGAAAATGATACTGTTAAACCCATGATATTTTGATTGAATTTTTGGAATGATGAAAATGTTGCTGTTAAACTCATGAAATTTGATTGAATTGTGGGAATGATGAAAATGTTATTGTTAAACCCGTGAAAATTGATTGAATTGTGGGAATGATAAAATTGTTGCTCTTAAAACCATTAAAATTTGATTGAATTGGGTGAATGATGAAAACGCTGCTATTAAACCCATGGAATTTGATTGAATTGTGGGAATGATGAAAACGTTGTTGTTAAACCAAGGAAATTTGATTGAATTGTGGGAATGATGAAAATGTTACTGTTAAACCCGTAAAAATTGATTGAATTGTGGGAATGATGAAATTGTTGCTCTTAAAACCATTAAAATTTGATTAAATTGAGTGAATGATGAAAACACTGCTATTAAACCCATGGAATTTGATTGAATTGTGGGAATGATGAAAAGATTGCTGTTAAACCAATTAAATTTGATTGAATTGTGGGAATGATGAAAATGTTATATTTAAACCGATGAAAATTGATTGAATTGTGGGAATGATGAAATTGTTGCTCTTAAAACCATAAAATTTGATTGAATTGAGTAAATGACGAAAACGTTGCTATTAAACCCATGGAATTTGATTGAATTGTGGGAATGATGAAAATGTTGTTGTTAAACCAATAAAATTCAATTGAATTGTGTGAATGATGAAGACTTTTTTGTTAAACCCATGAAATTAGATTGAATTGTGTGAATGATGAAAATGTTATTGATAAACCCATGAAATTTATTCAATTGTGTAAATGATGAAAATAGTGCTATTAAACCCATGAAAATTGATTGATTTGTGTGAATGATGAAAATGTTGTTGTTAAACCCATGAAATTTGATAAAAGTTTATGAATGATGAAAATGTTGTTGTTAAACCCATTAAATTCGATTGAATTGTGGGAATGATGAAAATCTTGCTGTTAAACCTTTGAAATTTGATTAAATTGTGGGAATGGTGGAAATGTTGTTGTTAAACCTATGAAATATGATTGAATTGTGTAACTTATAAAAATCTTGCTATTAAACCCATGGAATTTGATTGAATTGTGTCAATGATGAAAATGTTGCGGTTAAACCCAAGAAATTTGATTGAATTGTGAAAATGATGAAAAAGTTGTTGTTAAACTCATTAAAATTGATTAAATTATGCGCATGATGAAATTGTTGTTGTTAAACCCATGGAATTTGATTGAATTGCGGGAATAATGAAAATGATACTGTTAAACCCATGATATTTTGATTGAATTTTTGGAATGATGAAAATGTTGCTGTTAAACTCATGAAATTTGATTGAATTGTGGGAATGATGAAAATGTTATTGTTAAACCCGTGAAAATTGATTGAATTGTGGGAATGATAAAATTGTTGCTCTTAAAACCATTAAAATTTGATTGAATTGGGTGAATGATGAAAACGCTGCTATTAAACCCATGGAATTTGATTGAATTGTGGGAATGATGAAAACGTTGTTGTTAAACCAAGGAAATTTGATTGAATTGTGGGAATGATGAAAATGTTACTGTTAAACCCGTAAAAATTGATTGAATTGTGGGAATGATGAAATTGTTGCTCTTAAAACCATTAAAATTTGATTAAATTGAGTGAATGATGAAAACACTGCTATTAAACCCATGGAATTTGATTGAATTGTGGGAATGATGAAAAGATTGCTGTTAAACCAATTAAATTTGATTGAATTGTGGGAATGATGAAAATGTTATATTTAAACCGATGAAAATTGATTGAATTGTGGGAATGATGAAATTGTTGCTCTTAAAACCATAAAATTTGATTGAATTGAGTAAATGACGAAAACGTTGCTATTAAACCCATGGAATTTGATTGAATTGTGGGAATGATGAAAATGTTGTTGTTAAACCAATAAAATTCAATTGAATTGTGTGAATGATGAAGACTTTTTTGTTAAACCCATGAAATTAGATTGAATTGTGTGAATGATGAAAATGTTATTGATAAACCCATGAAATTTATTCAATTGTGTAAATGATGAAAATAGTGCTATTAAACCCATGAAAATTGATTGATTTGTGTGAATGATGAAAATGTTGTTGTTAAACCCATGAAATTTGATAAAAGTTTATGAATGATGAAAATGTTGTTGTTAAACCCATTAAATTCGATTGAATTGTGGGAATGATGAAAATCTTGCTGTTAAACCTTTGAAATTTGATTAAATTGTGGGAATGGTGGAAATGTTGTTGTTAAACCTATGAAATATGATTGAATTGTGTAACTTATAAAAATCTTGCTATTAAACCCATGGAATTTGATTGAATTGTGTCAATGATGAAAATGTTGCGGTTAAACCCAAGAAATTTGATTGAATTGTGAAAATGATGAAAAAGTTGTTGTTAAACTCATTAAAATTGATTAAATTATGCGCATGATGAAATTGTTGTTGTTAAACCCATGGAATTTGATTGAATTGCGGGAATAATGAAAATGATACTGTTAAACCCATGATATTTGATTGAATTTTTGGAATGATGAAAATGTTGCTGTTAAACTCATGAAATTTGATTGAATTGTGGGAATGATGAAAATGTTATTGTTAAACCCGTGAAAATTGATTGAATTGTGGGAATGATAAAATTGTTGCTCTTAAAACCATTAAAATTTGATTGAATTGGGTGAATGATGAAAACGCTGCTATTAAACCCATGGAATTTGATTGAATTGTGGGAATGATGAAAACGTTGTTGTTAAACCAAGGAAATTTGATTGAATTGTGGGAATGATGAAAATGTTACTGTTAAACCCGTAAAAATTGATTGAATTGTGGGAATGATGAAATTGTTGCTCTTAAAACCATTAAAATTTGATTAAATTGAGTGAATGATGAAAACACTGCTATTAAACCCATGGAATTTGATTGAATTGTGGGAATGATGAAAAGATTGCTGTTAAACCAATTAAATTTGATTGAATTGTGGGAATGATGAAAATGTTATATTTAAACCGATGAAAATTGATTGAATTGTGGGAATGATGAAATTGTTGCTCTTAAAACCATAAAATTTGATTGAATTGAGTAAATGACGAAAACGTTGCTATTAAACCCATGGAATTTGATTGAATTGTGGGAATGATGAAAATGTTGTTGTTAAACCAATAAAATTCAATTGAATTGTGTGAATGATGAAGACTTTTTTGTTAAACCCATGAAATTAGATTGAATTGTGTGAATGATGAAAATGTTATTGATAAACCCATGAAATTTATTCAATTGTGTAAATGATGAAAATAGTGCTATTAAACCCATGAAAATTGATTGATTTGTGTGAATGATGAAAATGTTGTTGTTAAACCCATGAAATTTGATAAAAGTTTATGAATGATGAAAATGTTGTTGTTAAACCCATTAAATTCGATTGAATTGTGGGAATGATGAAAATCTTGCTGTTAAACCTTTGAAATTTGATTAAATTGTGGGAATGGTGGAAATGTTGTTGTTAAACCTATGAAATATGATTGAATTGTGTAACTTATAAAAATCTTGCTATTAAACCCATGGAATTTGATTGAATTGTGTCAATGATGAAAATGTTGCGGTTAAACCCAAGAAATTTGATTGAATTGTGAAAATGATGAAAAAGTTGTTGTTAAACTCATTAAAATTGATTAAATTATGCGCATGATGAAATTGTTGTTGTTAAACCCATGGAATTTGATTGAATTGCGGGAATAATGAAAATGATACTGTTAAACCCATGATATTTTGATTGAATTTTTGGAATGATGAAAATGTTGCTGTTAAACTCATGAAATTTGATTGAATTGTGGGAATGATGAAAATGTTATTGTTAAACCCGTGAAAATTGATTGAATTGTGGGAATGATAAAATTGTTGCTCTTAAAACCATTAAAATTTGATTGAATTGGGTGAATGATGAAAACGCTGCTATTAAACCCATGGAATTTGATTGAATTGTGGGAATGATGAAAACGTTGTTGTTAAACCAAGGAAATTTGATTGAATTGTGGGAATGATGAAAATGTTACTGTTAAACCCGTAAAAATTGATTGAATTGTGGGAATGATGAAATTGTTGCTCTTAAAACCATTAAAATTTGATTAAATTGAGTGAATGATGAAAACACTGCTATTAAACCCATGGAATTTGATTGAATTGTGGGAATGATGAAAAGATTGCTGTTAAACCAATTAAATTTGATTGAATTGTGGGAATGATGAAAATGTTATATTTAAACCGATGAAAATTGATTGAATTGTGGGAATGATGAAATTGTTGCTCTTAAAACCATAAAATTTGATTGAATTGAGTAAATGACGAAAACGTTGCTATTAAACCCATGGAATTTGATTGAATTGTGGGAATGATGAAAATGTTGTTGTTAAACCAATAAAATTCAATTGAATTGTGTGAATGATGAAGACTTTTTTGTTAAACCCATGAAATTAGATTGAATTGTGTGAATGATGAAAATGTTATTGATAAACCCATGAAATTTATTCAATTGTGTAAATGATGAAAATAGTGCTATTAAACCCATGAAAATTGATTGATTTGTGTGAATGATGAAAATGTTGTTGTTAAACCCATGAAATTTGATAAAAGTTTATGAATGATGAAAATGTTGTTGTTAAACCCATTAAATTCGATTGAATTGTGGGAATGATGAAAATCTTGCTGTTAAACCTTTGAAATTTGATTAAATTGTGGGAATGGTGGAAATGTTGTTGTTAAACCTATGAAATATGATTGAATTGTGTAACTTATAAAAATCTTGCTATTAAACCCATGGAATTTGATTGAATTGTGTCAATGATGAAAATGTTGCGGTTAAACCCAAGAAATTTGATTGAATTGTGAAAATGATGAAAAAGTTGTTGTTAAACTCATTAAAATTGATTAAATTATGCGCATGATGAAATTGTTGTTGTTAAACCCATGGAATTTGATTGAATTGCGGGAATAATGAAAATGATACTGTTAAACCCATGATATTTGATTGAATTTTTGGAATGATGAAAATGTTGCTGTTAAACTCATGAAATTTGATTGAATTGTGGGAATGATGAAAATGTTATTGTTAAACCCGTGAAAATTGATTGAATTGTGGGAATGATAAAATTGTTGCTCTTAAAACCATTAAAATTTGATTGAATTGGGTGAATGATGAAAACGCTGCTATTAAACCCATGGAATTTGATTGAATTGTGGGAATGATGAAAACGTTGTTGTTAAACCAAGGAAATTTGATTGAATTGTGGGAATGATGAAAATGTTACTGTTAAACCCGTAAAAATTGATTGAATTGTGGGAATGATGAAATTGTTGCTCTTAAAACCATTAAAATTTGATTAAATTGAGTGAATGATGAAAACACTGCTATTAAACCCATGGAATTTGATTGAATTGTGGGAATGATGAAAAGATTGCTGTTAAACCAATTAAATTTGATTGAATTGTGGGAATGATGAAAATGTTATATTTAAACCGATGAAAATTGATTGAATTGTGGGAATGATGAAATTGTTGCTCTTAAAACCATAAAATTTGATTGAATTGAGTAAATGACGAAAACGTTGCTATTAAACCCATGGAATTTGATTGAATTGTGGGAATGATGAAAATGTTGTTGTTAAACCAATAAAATTCAATTGAATTGTGTGAATGATGAAGACTTTTTTGTTAAACCCATGAAATTAGATTGAATTGTGTGAATGATGAAAATGTTATTGATAAACCCATGAAATTTATTCAATTGTGTAAATGATGAAAATAGTGCTATTAAACCCATGAAAATTGATTGATTTGTGTGAATGATGAAAATGTTGTTGTTAAACCCATGAAATTTGATAAAAGTTTATGAATGATGAAAATGTTGTTGTTAAACCCATTAAATTCGATTGAATTGTGGGAATGATGAAAATCTTGCTGTTAAACCTTTGAAATTTGATTAAATTGTGGGAATGGTGGAAATGTTGTTGTTAAACCTATGAAATATGATTGAATTGTGTAACTTATAAAAATCTTGCTATTAAACCCATGGAATTTGATTGAATTGTGTCAATGATGAAAATGTTGCGGTTAAACCCAAGAAATTTGATTGAATTGTGAAAATGATGAAAAAGTTGTTGTTAAACTCATTAAAATTGATTAAATTATGCGCATGATGAAATTGTTGTTGTTAAACCCATGGAATTTGATTGAATTGCGGGAATAATGAAAATGATACTGTTAAACCCATGATATTTGATTGAATTTTTGGAATGATGAAAATGTTGCTGTTAAACTCATGAAATTTGATTGAATTGTGGGAATGATGAAAATGTTATTGTTAAACCCGTGAAAATTGATTGAATTGTGGGAATGATAAAATTGTTGCTCTTAAAACCATTAAAATTTGATTGAATTGGGTGAATGATGAAAACGCTGCTATTAAACCCATGGAATTTGATTGAATTGTGGGAATGATGAAAACGTTGTTGTTAAACCAAGGAAATTTGATTGAATTGTGGGAATGATGAAAATGTTACTGTTAAACCCGTAAAAATTGATTGAATTGTGGGAATGATGAAATTGTTGCTCTTAAAACCATTAAAATTTGATTAAATTGAGTGAATGATGAAAACACTGCTATTAAACCCATGGAATTTGATTGAATTGTGGGAATGATGAAAAGATTGCTGTTAAACCAATTAAATTTGATTGAATTGTGGGAATGATGAAAATGTTATATTTAAACCGATGAAAATTGATTGAATTGTGGGAATGATGAAATTGTTGCTCTTAAAACCATAAAATTTGATTGAATTGAGTAAATGACGAAAACGTTGCTATTAAACCCATGGAATTTGATTGAATTGTGGGAATGATGAAAATGTTGTTGTTAAACCAATAAAATTCAATTGAATTGTGTGAATGATGAAGACTTTTTTGTTAAACCCATGAAATTAGATTGAATTGTGTGAATGATGAAAATGTTATTGATAAACCCATGAAATTTATTCAATTGTGTAAATGATGAAAATAGTGCTATTAAACCCATGAAAATTGATTGATTTGTGTGAATGATGAAAATGTTGTTGTTAAACCCATGAAATTTGATAAAAGTTTATGAATGATGAAAATGTTGTTGTTAAACCCATTAAATTCGATTGAATTGTGGGAATGATGAAAATCTTGCTGTTAAACCTTTGAAATTTGATTAAATTGTGGGAATGGTGGAAATGTTGTTGTTAAACCTATGAAATATGATTGAATTGTGTAACTTATAAAAATCTTGCTATTAAACCCATGGAATTTGATTGAATTGTGTCAATGATGAAAATGTTGCGGTTAAACCCAAGAAATTTGATTGAATTGTGAAAATGATGAAAAAGTTGTTGTTAAACTCATTAAAATTGATTAAATTATGCGCATGATGAAATTGTTGTTGTTAAACCCATGGAATTTGATTGAATTGCGGGAATAATGAAAATGATACTGTTAAACCCATGATATTTGATTGAATTTTTGGAATGATGAAAATGTTGCTGTTAAACTCATGAAATTTGATTGAATTGTGGGAATGATGAAAATGTTATTGTTAAACCCGTGAAAATTGATTGAATTGTGGGAATGATAAAATTGTTGCTCTTAAAACCATTAAAATTTGATTGAATTGGGTGAATGATGAAAACGCTGCTATTAAACCCATGGAATTTGATTGAATTGTGGGAATGATGAAAACGTTGTTGTTAAACCAAGGAAATTTGATTGAATTGTGGGAATGATGAAAATGTTACTGTTAAACCCGTAAAAATTGATTGAATTGTGGGAATGATGAAATTGTTGCTCTTAAAACCATTAAAATTTGATTAAATTGAGTGAATGATGAAAACACTGCTATTAAACCCATGGAATTTGATTGAATTGTGGGAATGATGAAAAGATTGCTGTTAAACCAATTAAATTTGATTGAATTGTGGGAATGATGAAAATGTTATATTTAAACCGATGAAAATTGATTGAATTGTGGGAATGATGAAATTGTTGCTCTTAAAACCATAAAATTTGATTGAATTGAGTAAATGACGAAAACGTTGCTATTAAACCCATGGAATTTGATTGAATTGTGGGAATGATGAAAATGTTGTTGTTAAACCAATAAAATTCAATTGAATTGTGTGAATGATGAAGACTTTTTTGTTAAACCCATGAAATTAGATTGAATTGTGTGAATGATGAAAATGTTATTGATAAACCCATGAAATTTATTCAATTGTGTAAATGATGAAAATAGTGCTATTAAACCCATGAAAATTGATTGATTTGTGTGAATGATGAAAATGTTGTTGTTAAACCCATGAAATTTGATAAAAGTTTATGAATGATGAAAATGTTGTTGTTAAACCCATTAAATTCGATTGAATTGTGGGAATGATGAAAATCTTGCTGTTAAACCTTTGAAATTTGATTAAATTGTGGGAATGGTGGAAATGTTGTTGTTAAACCTATGAAATATGATTGAATTGTGTAACTTATAAAAATCTTGCTATTAAACCCATGGAATTTGATTGAATTGTGTCAATGATGAAAATGTTGCGGTTAAACCCAAGAAATTTGATTGAATTGTGAAAATGATGAAAAAGTTGTTGTTAAACTCATTAAAATTGATTAAATTATGCGCATGATGAAATTGTTGTTGTTAAACCCATGGAATTTGATTGAATTGCGGGAATGATGAAAATGATACTGTTAAACCCATGATATTTGATTGAATTTTTGGAATGATGAAAATGTTGCTGTTAAACTCATGAAATTTGATTGAATTGTGGGAATGATGAAAATGTTATTGTTAAACCCGTGAAAATTGATTGAATTGTGGGAATGATAAAATTGTTGCTCTTAAAACCATTAAAATTTGATTGAATTGGGTGAATGATGAAAACGCTGCTATTAAACCCATGGAATTTGATTGAATTGTGGGAATGATGAAAACGTTGTTGTTAAACCAAGGAAATTTGATTGAATTGTGGGAATGATGAAAATGTTACTGTTAAACCCGTAAAAATTGATTGAATTGTGGGAATGATGAAATTGTTGCTCTTAAAACCATTAAAATTTGATTAAATTGAGTGAATGATGAAAACACTGCTATTAAACCCATGGAATTTGATTGAATTGTGGGAATGATGAAAAGATTGCTGTTAAACCAATTAAATTTGATTGAATTGTGGGAATGATGAAAATGTTATATTTAAACCGATGAAAATTGATTGAATTGTGGGAATGATGAAATTGTTGCTCTTAAAACCATAAAATTTGATTGAATTGAGTAAATGACGAAAACGTTGCTATTAAACCCATGGAATTTGATTGAATTGTGGGAATGATGAAAATGTTGTTGTTAAACCAATAAAATTCAATTGAATTGTGTGAATGATGAAGACTTTTTTGTTAAACCCATGAAATTAGATTGAATTGTGTGAATGATGAAAATGTTATTGATAAACCCATGAAATTTATTCAATTGTGTAAATGATGAAAATAGTGCTATTAAACCCATGAAAATTGATTGATTTGTGTGAATGATGAAAATGTTGTTGTTAAACCCATGAAATTTGATAAAAGTTTATGAATGATGAAAATGTTGTTGTTAAACCCATTAAATTCGATTGAATTGTGGGAATGATGAAAATCTTGCTGTTAAACCTTTGAAATTTGATTAAATTGTGGGAATGGTGGAAATGTTGTTGTTAAACCTATGAAATATGATTGAATTGTGTAACTTATAAAAATCTTGCTATTAAACCCATGGAATTTGATTGAATTGTGTCAATGATGAAAATGTTGCGGTTAAACCCAAGAAATTTGATTGAATTGTGAAAATGATGAAAAAGTTGTTGTTAAACTCATTAAAATTGATTAAATTATGCGCATGATGAAATTGTTGTTGTTAAACCCATGGAATTTGATTGAATTGCGGGAATAATGAAAATGATACTGTTAAACCCATGATATTTGATTGAATTTTTGGAATGATGAAAATGTTGCTGTTAAACTCATGAAATTTGATTGAATTGTGGGAATGATGAAAATGTTATTGTTAAACCCGTGAAAATTGATTGAATTGTGGGAATGATAAAATTGTTGCTCTTAAAACCATTAAAATTTGATTGAATTGGGTGAATGATGAAAACGCTGCTATTAAACCCATGGAATTTGATTGAATTGTGGGAATGATGAAAACGTTGTTGTTAAACCAAGGAAATTTGATTGAATTGTGGGAATGATGAAAATGTTACTGTTAAACCCGTAAAAATT
This sequence comes from Lathyrus oleraceus, assembly GCF_024323335.1. NCBI lineage: Eukaryota > Viridiplantae > Streptophyta > Magnoliopsida > Fabales > Fabaceae > Lathyrus > Lathyrus oleraceus. Next base: position 82,128 of record NW_026112464.1, read on the forward strand.
GATTGAATTGTGGGAATGATGAAATTGTTGCTCTTAAAACCATTAAAATTTGATTAAATTGAGTGAATGATGAAAACACTGCTATTAAACCCATGGAATTTGATTGAATTGTGGGAATGATGAAAAGATTGCTGTTAAACCAATTAAATTTGATTGAATTGTGGGAATGATGAAAATGTTATATTTAAACCGATGAAAATTGATTGAATTGTGGGAATGATGAAATTGTTGCTCTTAAAACCATAAAATTTGATTGAATTGAGTAAATGACGAAAACGTTGCTATTAAACCCATGGAATTTGATTGAATTGTGGGAATGATGAAAATGTTGTTGTTAAACCAATAAAATTCAATTGAATTGTGTGAATGATGAAGACTTTTTTGTTAAACCCATGAAATTAGATTGAATTGTGTGAATGATGAAAATGTTATTGATAAACCCATGAAATTTATTCAATTGTGTAAATGATGAAAATAGTGCTATTAAACCCATGAAAATTGATTGATTTGTGTGAATGATGAAAATGTTGTTGTTAAACCCATGAAATTTGATAAAAGTTTATGAATGATGAAAATGTTGTTGTTAAACCCATTAAATTCGATTGAATTGTGGGAATGATGAAAATCTTGCTGTTAAACCTTTGAAATTTGATTAAATTGTGGGAATGGTGGAAATGTTGTTGTTAAACCTATGAAATATGATTGAATTGTGTAACTTATAAAAATCTTGCTATTAAACCCATGGAATTTGATTGAATTGTGTCAATGATGAAAATGTTGCGGTTAAACCCAAGAAATTTGATTGAATTGTGAAAATGATGAAAAAGTTGTTGTTAAACTCATGAAAATTGATTAAATTATGCGCATGATGAAATTGTTGTTGTTAAACCCATGGAATTTGATTGAATTGTGGGAATGATGAAAATGATACTGTTAAACCCATGATATTTGATTGAATTTTTGGAATGATGAAAATGTTGCTGTTAAACTCATGAAATTTGATTGAATTGTGGGAATGATGAAAATGTTATTGTTAAACCCGTGAAAATTGATTGAATTGTGGGAATGATAAAATTGTTGCTCTTAAAACCATTAAAATTTGATTGAATTGGGTGAATGATGAAAACGCTGCTATTAAACCCATGGAATTTGATTGAATTGTGGGAATGATGAAAACGTTGTTGTTAAACCAATTAAATTTGATTGAATTGTGGGAATGATGAAAATGTTATATTTAAACCGATGAAAATTGATTGAATTGTGGGAATGATGAAATTGTTGCTCTTAAAACCATAAAATTTGATTGAATTGAGTAAATGACGAAAACGTTGCTATTAAACCCATGGAATTTGATTGAATTGTGGGAATGATGAAAATGTTGTTGTTAAACCAATAAAATTCAATTGAATTGTGTGAATGATGAAGACTTTTTTGTTAAACCCATGAAATTAGATTGAATTGTGTGAATGATGAAAATGTTATTGATAAACCCATGAAATTTATTCAATTGTGTAAATGATGAAAATAGTGCTATTAAACCCATGAAAATTGATTGATTTGTGTGAATGATGAAAATGTTGTTGTTAAACCCATGAAATTTGATAAAAGTTTATGAATGATGAAAATGTTGTTGTTAAACCCATTAAATTCGATTGAATTGTGGGAATGATGAAAATCTTGCTGTTAAACCTTTGAAATTTGATTAAATTGTGGGAATGGTGGAAATGTTGTTGTTAAACCTATGAAATATGATTGAATTGTGTAAATTATAAAAATGTTGCTATTAAACCCATGGAATTTGATTGAATTGTGTCAATGATGAAAATGTTGCTGTTAAACCCAAGAAATTTGATTGAATTGTGAAAATGATGAAAAAGTTGTTGTTAAACTCATGAAAATTGATTAAATTATGCGCATGATGAAATTGTTGTTGTTAAACCCATGGAATTTGATTGAATTGTGGGAATGATGAAAATGTTACTGTTAAACCCATGATATTTGATTGAATTTTTGGAATGATGAAAATGTTGCTGTTAAACTCATGAAATTTGATTGAATTGTGGGAATGATGAAAATGTTATTGTTAAACCCGTGAAAATTGATTGAATTGTGGGAATGATAAAATTGTTGCTCTTAAAACCATTAAAATTTGATTGAATTGGGTGAATGATGAAAACGCTGCTATTAAACCCATGGAATTTGATTGAATTGTGGGAATGATGAAAATGTTGTTGTTAAACCAAGGAAATTTGATTGAATTGTGGGAATGATGAAAATGTTACTGTTAAACCCGTAAAAATTGATTGAATTGTGGGAATGATGAAATTGTTGCTCTTAAAACCATTAAAATTTGATTAAATTGAGTGAATGATGAAAACGCTGCTATTAAACCCATGGAATTTGATTGAATTGTGGGAATGATGAAAAGGTTGCTGTTAAACCAATTAAATTTGATTGAATTGTGGGAATGATGAAAATGTTATATTTAAACCGATGAAAATTGATTGAATTGTGGGAATGATGAAATTGTTGCTCTTAAAACCATAAAATTTGATTGAATTGAGTAAATGACGAAAACGTTGCTATTAAACCCATGGAATTTGATTGAATTGTGGGAATGATGAAAATGTTGTTGTTAAACCAATAAAATTCAATTGAATTGTGTGAATGATGAAGACTTTTTTGTTAAACCCATGAAATTAGATTGAATTGTGTGAATGATGAAAATGTTATTGATAAACCCATGAAATTTATTCAATTGTGTAAATGATGAAAATAGTGCTATTAAACCCATGAAAATTGATTGATTTGTGTGAATGATGAAAATGTTGTTGTTAAACCCATGAAATTTGATAAAAGTTTATGAATGATGAAAATGTTGTTGTTAAACCCATTAAATTCGATTGAATTGTGGGAATGATGAAAATCTTGCTGTTAAACCTTTGAAATTTGATTAAATTGTGGGAATGGTGGAAATGTTGTTGTTAAACCTATGAAATATGATTGAATTGTGTAAATTATAAAAATGTTGCTATTAAACCCATGGAATTTGATTGAATTGTGTCAATGATGAAAATGTTGCTGTTAAACCCAAGAAATTTGATTGAATTGTGAAAATGATGAAAAAGTTGTTGTTAAACTCATGAAAATTGATTAAATTATGCGCATGATGAAATTGTTGTTGTTAAACCCATGGAATTTGATTGAATTGTGGGAATGATGAAAATGTTACTGTTAAACCCATGATATTTGATTGAATTTTTGGAATGATGAAAATGTTGCTGTTAAACTCATGAAATTTGATTGAATTGTGGGAATGATGAAAATGTTATTGTTAAACCCGTGAAAATTGATTGAATTGAGTGAATGATGAAAACGCTGCTATTAAACCCATGGAATTTGATTGAATTGTGGGAATGATGAAAAGGTTGTTGTTAAACCAATGAAATTTGATTGAATTGTGGGAATGATGAAAATGTTACTTTTAAACCCATGAAAATTGATTGAATTGTGGGAATGATGAAATTGTTGCTCTTAAAACCATAAAATTTGATTGAATTGAGTAAATGACGAAAACGTTGCTATTAAACCCATGGAATTTGATTGAATTGTGGGAATGATGAAAATGTTGTTGTTAAACCAATAAAATTCAATTGAATTGTGTGAATGATGAAGACTTTTTTGTTAAACCCATGAAATTAGATTGAATTGTGTGAATGATGAAAATGTTATTGATAAACCCATGAAATTTATTCAATTGTGTAAATGATGAAAATAGTGCTATTAAACCCATGAAAATTGATTGATTTGTGTGAATGATGAAAATGTTGTTGTTAAACCCATGAAATTTGATAAAAGTTTATGAATGATGAAAATGTTGTTGTTAAACCCATTAAATTCGATTGAATTGTGGGAATGATGAAAATCTTGCTGTTAAACCTTGAAATTGATTAAATTGTGGGAATGGTGGAAATGTTGTTGTTAAACCTATGAAATATGATTGAATTGTGTAAATTATAAAATGTTGCTATTAAACCCATGAAATTTGATTGAATTGTGTCAATGATGAAAATGTTGCTGTAAACCCAAGAAATTTGATTGAATTGTGAAAATGATGAAAAAGTTGTTGTTAAACTCATGAAAATTGATTAAATTATGCGCATGATGAAATTGTTGTTGTTAAACCCATGGAATTTGATTGAATTGTGGGAATGATGAAAATGTTACTGTTAAACCCATGATATTTGATTGAATTTTTGGAATGATGAAAATGTTGCTGTTAAACTCATGAAATTTGATTGAATTGTGGGAATGATGAAAATGTTATTGTTAAACCCGTGAAAATTGATTGAATTGTGGGAATGATAAAATTGTTGCTCTTAAAACCATTAAAATTTGATTGAATTGGGTGAATGACGAAAACGTTGCTATTAAACCCATGGAATTTGATTGAATTGTGGGAATGATGAAAATGTTGTTGTTAAACCAATAAATTTGATTGAATTGTGTGAATGATGAAGACTTTTTTGTTAAACCCATGAAATAAGATTGAATTGTGTGAATGATGAAATGTTATTGATAAACCCATGAAATTTATTCAATTGTGTAAATGATGAAAATAGTGCTATTAAACCCATGAAAATGATTGATTTGTGTGAATGATGAAAATGTTGTTGTTAAACCCATGAAATTTGATAAAAGTTTATGAATGATGAAAATGTTGTTGTTAAACCCATTAAATTCGATTGAATTGTGGGAATGATGAAAATCTTGCTGTTAAACCTTTGAAATTTGATTAAATTGTGGGAATGGTGGAAATGTTGTTGTTAAACCTATGAAATATGATTGAATTGTGTAAATTATAAAAATCTTGCTATTAAACCCATGGAATTTGATTGAATTGTGTCAATGATGAAAATGTTGCGGTTAAACCCAAGAAATTTGATTGAATTGTGAAAATGATGAAAAAGTTGTTGTTAAACTCATGAAAATTGATTAAATTATGCGCATGATGAAATTGTTGTTGTTAAACCCATGGAATTTGATTGAATTGCGGGAATGATGAAAATGTTACTGTTAAACCCATGATATTTGATTGAATTTTTGGAATGATGAAAATGTTGCTGTTAAACTCATGAAATTTGATTGAATTGTGGGAATGATGAAAATGTTATTGTTAAACCCGTGAAAATTGATTGAATTGTGGGAATGATAAAATTGTTGCTCTTAAAACCATTAAAATTTGATTGAATTGGGTAAATGATGAAAACGTTGCTATTAAACCCATGAATTTGATTGAATTGTGGGAATGATGAAAATGTTGTTGTTAAACCAAGGAAATTTGATTGAATTGTGGGAATGATGAAAATGTTACTGTTAAACCCATAAAAATTGATTGAATTGTGGGAATGATGAAATTGTTGCTCTTAAAACCATAAAATTTGATTGAATTGAGTAAATGATGAAAACGTTGCTATTAAACCCATGGAATTTGATTGAAATGTGGGAATGATGAAAATGTTGTTGTTAAACCAATAAAATTCAATTGAATTGTGTAATGATGAAGACTTTTTTGTTAAACCCATGAAATTAGATTGAATTGTGTGAATGATGAAAATGTTATTGATAAACCCATGAAATTTATTCAATTGTGTAAATGATGAAAATAGTGCTATTAAACCCATGAAAATTGATTGATTTGTGTGAATGATGAAAATGTTGTTAAACCCATGAAATTTGATAAAAGTTTATGAATGATGAAAATGTTGTTGTTAAACCCATAAATTCGATTGAATTGTGGGAATGATGAAAATCTTGCTGTTAAACCCTTGAAAATTGATTAAATTGTGGGAATGGTGGAAATGTTGTTGTTAAACCTATGAAATATGATTGAATTGTGTAATTATAAAAATGTTGCTATTAAACCCATGAAATTTGATTGAATTGTGTCAATGATGAAAATGTTGCTGTAAAACCCAAGAAATTTGATTGAATTGTGAAAATGATGAAAAAGTTGTTGTTAAACTCATGAAAATTGATTAAATTATGCGCATGATGAAATTGTTGTTGTTAAACCCATGGAATTTGATTGAATTGTGGGAATGATGAAAATGTTACTGTTAAACCCATGATATTTGATTGAATTTTTGGAATGATGAAAATGTTGCTGTTAAACTCATGAAATTTGATTGAATTGTGGGAATGATGAAAATGTTATTGTTAAACCGTGAAAATTGATTGAATTGTGGGAATGATAAAATTGTTGCTCTTAAAACCATTAAAATTTGATTGAATTGGTGAATGACGAAAACGTTGCTATTAAACCCATGGAATTTGATTGAATTGTGGGAATGATGAAAATGTTGTTGTTAAACCAATAAATTTGATTGAATTGTGTGAATGATGAAGACTTTTTTGTTAAACCCATGAAATAAGATTGAATTGTGTGAATGATGAAAATGTTATTGATAAACCCATGAAATTTATTCAATTGTGTAAATGATGAAAATAGTGCTATTAAACCCATGAAAATTGATTGATTTGTGTGAATGATGAAAATGTTGTTGTTAAACCCATGAAATTTGATAAAAGTTTATGAATGATGAAAATGTTGTTGTTAAACCCATTAAATTCGATTGAATTGTGGGAATGATGAAAATCTTGCTGTTAAACCTTTGAAATTTGATTAAATTGTGGGAATGGTGGAAATGTTGTTGTTAAACCTATGAAATATGATTGAATTGTGTAAATTATAAAAATCTTGCTATTAAACCCATGGAATTTGATTGAATTGTGTCAATGATGAAAATGTTGCGGTTAAACCCAAGAAATTTGATTGAATTGTGAAAATGATGAAAAAGTTGTTGTTAAACTCATAAAATTGATTAAATTATGCGCATGATGAAATTGTTGTTGTTAAACCCATGGAATTTGATTGAATTGCGGGAATGATGAAAATGTTACTGTTAAACCCATGATATTTGATTGAATTGTTGGAATGATGAAAATGTTGCTGTTAAACTCATGAAATTTGATTGAATTGTGGGAATGATGAAAATGTTATTGTTAAACCCGTGAAAATTGATTGAATTGTGGGAATGATAAAATTGTTGCTCTTAAAACCATTAAAATTTGATTGAATTGGGTGAATGATGAAAACGTTGCTATTAAACCCATGAATTTGATTGAATTGTGGGAATGATGAAAATGTTGTTGTTAAACCAAGGAAATTTGATTGAATTGTGGGAATGATGAAAATGTTACTGTTAAACCCATAAAAATTGATTGAATTGTGGGAATGATGAAATTGTTGCTCTTAAAACCATAAAATTTGATTGAATTGAGTAAATGACGAAAACGTTGCTATTAAACCCATGGAATTTGATTGAATGTGGGAATGATGAAAATGTTGTTGTTAAACCAATAAAATTCAATTGAATTGTGTAAATGATGAAGACTTTTTTGTTAAACCCATGAAATTAGATTGAATTGTGTGAATGATGAAAATGTTATTGATAAACCCATGAAATTTATTCAATTGTGTAAATGATGAAAATAGTGCTATTAAACCCATGAAAATTGATTGATTTGTGTGAATGATGAAAATGTTGTTAAACCCATGAAATTTGATAAAAGTTTATGAATGATGAAAATGTTGTTGTTAAACCCATAAATTCGATTGAATTGTGGGAATGATGAAAATCTTGCTGTTAAACCCTTGAAAATTGATTAAATTGTGGGAATGGTGGAAATGTTGTTGTTAAACCTATGAAATATGATTGAATTGTGTAAATTATAAAATGTTGCTATTAAACCCATGAAATTTGATTGAATTGTGTCAATGATGAAAATGTTGCTGTAAAACCCAAGAAATTTGATTGAATTGTGAAAATGATGAAAAAGTTGTTGTTAAACTCATGAAAATTGATTAAATTATGCGCATGATGAAATTGTTGTTGTTAAACCCATGGAATTTGATTGAATTGTGGGAATGATGAAAATGTTACTGTTAAACCCATGATATTTGATTGAATTTTTGGAATGATGAAAATGTTGCTGTTAAACTCATGAAATTTGATTGAATTGTGGGAATGATGAAAATGTTTTGTTAAACCCGTGAAAATGATTGAATTGTGGGAATGATAAATTGTTGCTCTTAAAACCATTAAAATTTGATTGAATTGGGTGAATGACGAAAACGTTGCTATTAAACCCATGGAATTTGATTGAATTGTGGGAATGATGAAAATGTTGTTGTTAAACCAATAAAATTCAATTGAATTGTGTGAATGATGAAGACTTTTTTGTTAAACCCATGAAATAAGATTGAATTGTGTGAATGATGAAAATGTTATTGATAAACCCATGAAATTTATTCAATTGTGTAAATGATGAAAATAGTGCTATTAAACCCATGAAAATTGATTGATTTGTGTGAATGATGAAAATGTTGTTGTTAAACCCATGAAATTTGATAAAAGTTTATGAATGATGAAAATGTTGTTGTTAAACCCATTAAATTCGATTGAATTGTGGGAATGATGAAAATCTTGCTGTTAAACCTTTGAAATTTGATTAAATTGTGGGAATGGTGGAAATGTTGTTGTTAAACCTATGAAATATGATTGAATTGTGTAAATTATAAAAATCTTGCTATTAAACCCATGGAATTTGATTGAATTGTGTCAATGATGAAAATGTTGCGGTTAAACCCAAGAAATTTGATTGAATTGTGAAAATGATGAAAAGTTGTTGTTAAACTCATGAAAATTGATTAAATTATGCGCATGATGAAATTGTTGTTGTTAAACCCATGGAATTTGATTGAATTGCGGGAATGATGAAAATGTTACTGTTAAACCCATGATATTTGATTGAATTTTGGAATGATGAAAATGTTGCTGTTAAACTCATGAAATTTGATTGAATTGTGGGAATGATGAAAATGTTATTGTTAAACCCGTGAAAATTGATTGAATTGTGGGAATGATAAAATTGTTGCTCTTAAAACCATTAAATTTGATTGAATTGGGTGAATGATGAAAACGTTGCTATTAAACCCATGGAATTTGATTGAATTGTGGGAATGATGAAAATGTTGTTGTTAAACCAAGGAAATTTGATTGAATTGTGGGAATGATGAAAATGTTACTGTTAAACCCATAAAAATTGATTGAATTGTGGGAATGATGAAATTGTTGCTCTTAAAACCATAAAATTTGATTGAATTGAGTAAATGACGAAAACGTTGCTATTAAACCCATGGAATTTGATTGAATTGTGGGAATGATGAAAATGTTGTTGTTAAACCAATAAAATTCAATTGAATTGTGTAAATGATGAAGACTTTTTTGTTAAACCCATGAAATTAGATTGAATTGTGTGAATGATGAAAATGTTATTGATAAACCCATGAAATTTATTCAATTGTGTAAATGATGAAAATAGTGCTATTAAACCCATGAAAATTGATTGATTTGTATGAATGATGAAAATGTTGTTAAACCCATGAAATTTGATAAAAGTTTATGAATGATGAAAATGTTGTTGTTAAACCCAATAAATTCGATTGAATTGTGGGAATGATGAAAATCTTGCTGTTAAACCCTTGAAAATTGATTAAATTGTGGGAATGGTGGAAATGTTGTTGTTAAACCTATGAAATATGATTGAATTGTGTAAATTATAAAAATGTTGCTATTAAACCCAAGAAATTTGATTGAATTGTGTCAATGATGAAAATGTTGCTGTAAAACCCAAGAAATTTGATTGAATTGTGAAAATGATGAAAAAGTTGTTGTTAAACTCATGAAAATTGATTAAATTATGCGCATGATGAAATTGTTGTTGTTAAACCCATGGAATTTGATTGAATTGTGGGAATGATGAAAATGTTACTGTTAAACCCATGATATTTGATTGAATTTTTGGAATGATGAAAATGTTGCTGTTAAACTCATGAAATTTGATTGAATTGTGGGAATGATGAAAATGTTATTGTTAAACCCGTGAAAATTGATTGAATTGTGGGAATGATAAAATTGTTGCTCTTAAAACCATTAAAATTTGATTGAATTGGGTGAATGACGAAAACGTTGCTATTAAACCCATGGAATTTGATTGAATTGTGGGAATGATGAAAATGTTGTTGTTAAACCAATAAAATTCAATTGAATTGTGTGAATGATGAAGACTTTTTTGTTAAACCCATGAAATAAGATTGAATTGTGTGAATGATGAAAATGTTATTGATAAACCCATGAAATTTATTCAATTGTGTAAATGATGAAAATAGTGCTATTAAACCCATGAAAATTGATTGATTTGTGTGAATGATGAAAATGTTGTTGTTAAACCCATGAAATTTGATAAAAGTTTATGAATGATGAAAATGTTGTTGTTAAACCCATTAAATTCGATTGAATTGTGGGAATGATGAAAATCTTGCTGTTAAACCTTTGAAATTTGATTAAATTGTGGGAATGGTGGAAATGTTGTTGTTAAACCTATGAAATATGATTGAATTGTGTAAATTATAAAAATCTTGCTATTAAACCCATGGAATTTGATTGAATTGTGTCAATGATGAAAATGTTGCGGTTAAACCCAAGAAATTTGATTGAATTGTGAAAATGATGAAAAGTTGTTGTTAAACTCATGAAAATTGATTAAATTATGCGCATGATGAAATTGTTGTTGTTAAACCCATGGAATTTGATTGAATTGCGGGAATAATGAAAATGTTACTGTTAAACCCATGATATTTGATTGAATTTTTGGAATGATGAAAATGTTGCTGTTAAACTCATGAAATTTGATTGAATTGTGGGAATGATGAAAATGTTATTGTTAAACCCGTGAAAATTGATTGAATTGTGGGAATGATAAAATTGTTGCTCTTAAAACCATTAAAATTGATTGAATTGGGTGAATGATGAAAACGTTGCTATTAAACCCATGGAATTTGATTGAATTGTGGGAATGATGAAAATGTTGTTGTTAAACCAAGGAAATTTGATTGAATTGTGGGAATGATGAAAATGTTACTGTTAAACCCATAAAATTGATTGAATTGTGGGAATGATGAAATTGTTGCTCTTAAAACCATAAAATTTGATTGAATTGAGTAAATGACGAAAACGTTGCTATTAAACCCATGGAATTTGATTGAAATGTGGGAATGATGAAAATGTTGTTGTTAAACCAATAAAATTCAATTGAATTGTGTAAATGATGAAGACTTTTTTGTTAAACCCATGAAATTAGATTGAATTGTGTGAATGATGAAAATGTTATTGATAAACCCATGAAATTTATTCAATTGTGTAAATGATGAAAATAGTGCTATTAAACCCATGAAAATTGATTGATTTGTATGAATGATGAAAATGTTGTTAAACCCATGAAATTTGATAAAAGTTTATGAATGATGAAAATGTTGTTGTTAAACCCAATAAATTCGATTGAATTGTGGGAATGATGAAAATCTTGCTGTTAAACCCTTGAAAATTGATTAAATTGTGGGAATGGTGGAAATGTTGTTGTTAAACCTATGAAATATGATTGAATTGTGTAAATTATAAAAATGTTGCTATTAAACCCATGAAATTTGATTGAATTGTGTCAATGATGAAAATGTTGCTGTAAAACCCAAGAAATTTGATTGAATTGTGAAAATGATGAAAAAGTTGTTGTTAAACTCATGAAAATTGATTAAATTATGCGCATGATGAAATTGTTGTTGTTAAACCCATGGAATTTGATTGAATTGTGGGAATGATGAAAATGTTACTGTTAAACCCATGATATTTGATTGAATTTTTGGAATGATGAAAATGTTGCTGTTAAACTCATGAAATTTGATTGAATTGTGGGAATGATGAAAATGTTTTGTTAAACCCGTGAAAATGATTGAATTGTGGGAATGATAAAATTGTTGCTCTTAAAACCATTAAAATTTGATTGAATTGGGTGAATGACGAAAACGTTGCTATTAAACCCATGGAATTTGATTGAATTGTGGGAATGATGAAAATGTTGTTGTTAAACCAATAAAATTCAATTGAATTGTGTGAATGATGAAGACTTTTTTGTTAAACCCATGAAATAAGATTGAATTGTGTGAATGATGAAATGTTATTGATAAACCCATGAAATTTATTCAATTGTGTAAATGATGAAAATAGTGCTATTAAACCCATGAAAATTGATTGATTTGTGTGAATGATGAAAATGTTGTTGTTAACCCCATGAAATTTGATAAAAGTTTATGAATGATGAAAATGTTGTTGTTAAACCCATTAAATTCGATTGAATTGTGGGAATGATGAAAATCTTGCTGTTAAACCTTTGAAATTTGATTAAATTGTGGGAATGGTGGAAATGTTGTTGTTAAACCTATGAAATATGATTGAATTGTGTAAATTATAAAAATCTTGCTATTAAACCCATGGAATTTGATTGAATTGTGTCAATGATGAAAATGTTGCGGTTAAACCCAAGAAATTTGATTGAATTGTGAAAATGATGAAAAAGTTGTTGTTAAACTCATGAAAATTGATTAAATTATGCGCATGATGAAATTGTTGTTGTTAAACCCATGGAATTTGATTGAATTGCGGGAATGATGAAAATGTTACTGTTAAACCCATGATATTTGATTGAATTGTGGGAATGATGATGAGGTTGCTGTTAAACTCATGAAATTTGATTGAATTGTGGGAATGATGAAAATGTTATTGTTAAACTCGTGAAAATTGATTGAATTGTGTGAATGATAAAATTGTTTCTCTTAAAACCATTAAAATTTGATTGAATTGGGTGAATGATGAAAACGCTGCTATTAAACCCTTGGAATTTGATTGAATTGTGGGAATGATGAAAATGTTGTTGTTAAACCAAGGAAATTTGATTGAATTGTGGGAATGATGAAAATGTTACTGTTAAACCCATAAAAATTGATTGAATTGTGGGAATGATGAAATTGTTGCTCTTAAAACCATAAAATTTGATTGAATTGAGTAAATGACGAAAACGTTGCTATTAAACCCATGGAATTTGATTGAAATGTGGGAATGATGAAAATGTTGTTGTTAAACCAATAAAATTCAATTGAATTGTGTAAATGATGAAGACTTTTTTGTTAAACCCATGAAATTAGATTGAATTGTGTGAATGATGAAAATGTTATTGATAAACCCATGAAATTTATTCAATTGTGTAAATGATGAAAATAGTGCTATTAAACCCATGAAAATTGATTGATTTGTATGAATGATGAAAATGTTGTTAAACCCATGAAATTTGATAAAAGTTTATGAATGATGAAAATGTTGTTGTTAAACCCAATAAATTCGATTGAATTGTGGGAATGATGAAAATCTTGCTGTTAAACCCTTGAAAATTGATTAAATTGTGGGAATGGTGGAAATGTTGTTGTTAAACCTATGAAATATGATTGAATTGTGTAAATTATAAAAATGTTGCTATTAAACCCATGAATTTTGATTGAATTGTGTCAATGATGAAAATGTTGCTGTAAAACCCAAGAAATTTGATTGAATTGTGAAAATGATGAAAAGTTGTTGTTAAACTCATGAAAATTGATTAAATTATGCGCATGATGAAATTGTTGTTGTTAAACCCATGGAATTTGATTGAATTGTGGGAATGATGAAATGTTACTGTTAAACCCATGATATTTGATTGAATTTTTGGAATGATGAAAATGTTGCTGTTAAACTCATGAAATTTGATTGAATTGTGGGAATGATGAAAATGTTATTGTTAAACCCGTGAAAATGATTGAATTGTGGGAATGATAAAATTGTTGCTCTTAAAACCATTAAATTTGATTGAATTGGGTGAATGACGAAAACGTTGCTATTAAACCCATGGAATTTGATTGAATTGTGGGAATGATGAAAATGTTGTTGTTAAACCAATAAAATTCAATTGAATTGTGTGAATGATGAAGACTTTTTTGTTAAACCCATGAAATAAGATTGAATTGTGTGAATGATGAAAATGTTATTGATAAACCCATGAAATTTATTCAATTGTGTAAATGATGAAAATAGTGCTATTAAACCCATGAAAATGGATTGATTTGTGTGAATGATGAAAATGTTGTTGTTAAACCCATGAAATTTGATAAAAGTTTATGAATGATGAAAATGTTGTTGTTAAACCCATTAAATTCGATTGAATTGTGGGAATGATGAAAATCTTGTTGTTAAACCTTTGAAATTTGATTAAATTGTGGGAATGGTGGAAATGTTGTTGTTAAACCTATGAAATATGATTGAATTGTGTAAATTATAAAAATCTTGCTATTAAACCCATGGAATTTGATTGAATTGTGTCAATGATGAAAATGTTGCGGTTAAACCCAAGAAATTTGATTGAATTGTGAAAATGATGAAAAAGTTGTTGTTAAACTCATTAAAATTGATTAAATTATGCGCATGATGAAATTGTTGTTGTTAAACCCATGGAATTTGATTGAATTGCGGGAATGATGAAAATGATACTGTTAAACCCATGATATTTGATTGAATTTTTGGAATGATGAAAATGTTGCTGTTAAACTCATGAAATTTGATTGAATTGTGGGAATGATGAAAATGTTATTGTTAAACCCGTGAAAATTGATTGAATTGTGGGAATGATAAAATTGTTGCTCTTAAAACCATTAAAATTTGATTGAATTGGGTGAATGATGAAAACGCTGCTATTAAACCCATGGAATTTGATTGAATTGTGGGAATGATGAAACGTTGTTGTTAAACCAAGGAAATTTGATTGAATTGTGGGAATGATGAAAATGTTACTGTTAAACCCGTAAAATTGATTGAATTGTGGGAATGATGAAATTGTTGCTCTTAAAACCATTAAAATTTGATTAAATTGAGTGAATGATAAAAACATTGCTATTAAACCCATGGAATTTGATTGAATTGTGGGAATGATGAAAATTGTTGTTAAACCAATTAAATTTGATTGAATTGTGGGAATGATGAAAATGTTGTTGTTAAACCAATAAAATTCAATTGAATTGTGTGAATGATGAAGACTTTTTGTTAAACCCATGAAATAGATTGAATTGTGTGAATGATGAAAATGTTATTGATAAACCCATGAAATTTATTCAATTGTGTAAATGATGAAAATAGTGCTATTAAACCCATGAAATTGATTGATTTGTGTGAATGATGAAAATGTTGTTGTTAAACCCATGAAATTGATAAAAGTTTATGAATGATGAAAATGTTGTTGTTAAACCCATTAAATTCGATTGAATTGTGGGAATGATGAAAATCTTGCTGTTAAACCTTTGAAATTTGATTAAATTGTGGGAATGGTGGAAATGTTGTTGTTAAACCTATGAAATATGATTGAATTGTGTAATTATAAAAATCTTGCTATTAAACCCATGGAATTTGATTGAATTGTGTCAATGATGAAAATGTTGCGGTTAAACCCAAGAAATTTGATTGAATTGTGAAAATGATGAAAAAGTTGTTGTTAAACTCATTAAAATTGATTAAATTATGCGCATGATGAAATTGTTGTTGTTAAACCCATGGAATTTGATTGAATTGTGGGAATGATGAAAATGTTACTGTTAAACCCATGATATTTGATTGAATTTTTGGAATGATGAAAATGTTGCTGTTAAACTCATGAAATTTGATTGAATTGTGGGAATGATGAAAATGTTATTGTTAAACCCGTGAAAATTGATTGAATTGTGGGAATGATAAAATTGTTGCTCTTAAAACCATTAAATTTGATTGAATTGGGTGAATGATGAAACGCTGCTATTAAACCCATGGAATTTGATTGAATTGTGGGAATGATGAAAACGTTGTTGTTAAACCAAGGAAATTTGATTGAATTGTGGGAATGATGAAAATGTTACTGTTAAACCCGTAAAAATTGATTGAATTGTGGGAATGATGAAATTGTTGCTCTTAAAACCATAAATTTGATTGAATTGAGTAATGACGAAACGTTGCTATTAAACCCATGGAATTTGATTGAATTGTGGGAATGATGAAAATGTTTTTGTTAAACCAATTAAATTCAATTGAATTGTGTGAATGATGAAGACTTTTTTGTTAAACCCATGAAATAAGATTGAATTGTGTGAATGATGAAAATGTTATTGATAAACCCATGAAATTTATTCAATTGTGTAAATGATGAAATAGTGCTATTAAACCCATGAAATTGATTGATTTGTGTGAATGATGAAAATGTTGTTGTTAACCCCATGAATTTGATAAAAGTTTATGAATGATGAAAATGTTGTTGTTAAACCCATTAAATTCGATTGAATTGTGGGAATGATGAAAATCTTGCTGTTAAACCTTTGAAATTTGATTAAATTGTGGGAATGGTGGAAATGTTGTTGTTAAACCTATGAAATATGATTGAATTGTGTAAATTATAAAATGTTGCTATTAAACCCATGAATTTGATTGAATTGTGTCAATGATGAAAATGTTGCTGTTAAACCCAAGAAATTTGATTGAATTGTGAAAATGATGAAAAAGTTGTTGTTAAACTCATGAAATTTGATTAAATTATGCGCATGATGAAATTGTTGTTGTTAAACCCATGGAATTTGATTGAATTGTGGGAATGATGAAAATGTTACTGTTAAACCCATGATATTTGATTGAATTTGGAATGATGAAAATGTTGCTGTTAAACTCATGAAATTGATTGAATTGTGGGAATGATGAAAATGTTATGTTAAACCCTGAAAATTGATTGAATTGTGGGAATGATAAAATTGTTGTTGTTAAACCAATAAAATTCAATTGAATTGTGTGAATGATGAAGACTTTTTTGTTAAACCCATGAAATTAGATTGAATTGTGGAATGATGAAAATGTTATTGAAAACCCATGAAATTTATTCAATTGTGTAAATGATGAAAATAGTGCTATTAAACCCATGAAAATGATTGATTTGTGTGAATGATGAAAATGTTGTTGTTAAACCCATGAAATTTGATAAAAGTTTATGAATGATGAAAATGTTGTTGTTAAACCCATTAATTTCGATTGAATTGTGGGAATGATGAAAATCTTGCTGTTAAACCTTTGAAATTTGATTAAATTGTGGGAATGGTGGAAATGTTGTTGTTAAACCTATGAAATATGATTGAATTGTGTAAATTATAAAAATGTTGCTATTAAACCCATGAATTTGATTGAATTGTGTCAATGATGAAAATGTTGTTGTAAACCCAAGAAATTTGATTGAATTGTGAAAATGATGAAAAAGTTGTTGTTAAACTCATGAAAATTGATTAAATTTGCGCATGATGAATTGTTGTTGTTAAACCCATGGAATTTGATTGAATTGTGGGAATGATGAAAATGTTACTGTTAAACCCATGATATTTGATTGAATTTTGGAATGATGAAAATGTTGTTGTTAAACTCATGAAATTTGATTGAATTGTGGGAATGATGAAAATGTTATTGTTAAACCCTTGAAAATTGATTGAATTGTGGGAATGAAAATTGTTGCTCTTAAACCATTAAAATTTGATTGAATTGGTAATGATGAAAACGTGCTATTAAACCCATGGAATTTGATTGAATTGTGGGAATGATGAAAATGTTGTTGTTAAACCAAGGAATTTGATTGAATTGTGGAATGATGAAAATGTTACTGTTAAACCCGTGAAAATTGATTGAATTGTGGAATGATGAAATGTTGCTCTTAAAACCATAAAATTTGATTGAATTGAGTAAATGACGAAAACGTTGCTATTAAACCCATGGAATTTGATTGAATGTGGGAATGATGAAAATGTTGTTGTTAAACCAATAAAATTCAATTGAATTGTGTGAATGATGAAGACTTTTTTGTTAAACCCATGAAATTAGATTGAATTGTGTGAATGATGAAAATGTTATTGATAAACCCATGAAATTTATTCAATTGTGTAAATGATGAAAATAGTGCTATTAAACCCATGAAAATTGATTGATTTGTGAATGATGAAAATGTTGTTAAAAACCCATGAAATTTGATAAAAGTTTATGAATGATGAAAATGTTGTTGTTAAACCCATTAATTTCGATTGAATTGTGGGAATGATGAAAATCTTGCTGTTAAACCTTTGAAATTTGATTAAATTGTGGGAATGGTGGAAATGTTGTTGTTAAACCTATGAAATATGATTGAATTGTGTAAATTATAAAAATGTTGCTATTAAACCCATGAAATTTGATTGAATTGTGTCAATGATGAAAATGTTGCTGTTAAACCCAAGAAATTTGATTGAATTGTGAAAATGATGAAAAAGTTGTTGTTAAACTCATGAAAATTGATTAAATTATGCGCATGATGAAATTGTTGTTGTTAAACCCATGGAATTTGATTGAATTGTGGGAATGATGAAAATGTTACTGTTAAACCCATGATATTTGATTGAATTTTTGGAATGATGAAAATGTTGCTGTTAAACTCATGAAATTTGATTGAATTGTGGGAATGATGAAAATGTTATTGTTAAACCGTGAAAATTGATTGAATTGTGGGAATGATAAAATTGTTGCTCTTAAAACCATTAAAATTTGATTGAATTGGTGAATGATGAAAACGTTGCTATTAAACCCATGGAATTTGATTGAATTGTGGGAATGATGAAAATGTTGTTGTTAAACCATGAAATTGATTGAATTGTGGGAATGATGAAAATGTTGCTTTAAACCATTAAAATTGATTGAATTGTGGAATGATGAAAATGTTGCTATTAAACCCATGAAATTTGATTGAATTGTGAATGATGAAAACGTTGCTGTTAAACCATGGAATTTGATTGAATTGTGGGAATGATGAAAATGTTGTTGTTAAACCAATAAATTTGATTGAATTGTGGGAATGATGAAGACTTTTTGTTAAACCCATGAAATTAGATTGAATTGTGTGAATGATGAAAATGTTATTGATAAACCCATGAAATTTATTCAATTGTGTAAATGATGAAAATAGTGCTATTAAACCCATGAAAATTGATTGATTTGTGTGAATGATGAAAATGTTGTTGTTAAACCCATGAAATTTGATAAAAGTTTATGAATGATGAAAATGTTGTTGTTAAACCCATTAAATTCGATTGAATTGTGGGAATGATGAAAATCTTGTTGTTAAACCTTTGAAATTTGATTAAATTGTGGGAATGGTGGAAATGTTGTTGTTAAACCTATGAAATATGATTGAATTGTGTAAATTAAAAATCTTGCTATTAAACCCATGGAATTTGATTGAATTGTGTCAATGATGAAAATGTTGCTGTTAAACCCAAGAAATTTGATTGAATTGTGAAAATGATGAAAAAGTTGTTGTTAAACTCATTAAAATTGATTAAATTATGCGCATGATGAAATTGTTGTTGTTAAACCCATGGAATTTGATTGAATTGTGGGAATGATGAAAATGTTACTGTTAAACCCATGATATTTGATTGAATTTTTGGAATGATGAAAATGTTGCTGTTAAACTCATGAAATTTGATTGAATTGTGGGAATGATGAAAATGTTATTGTTAAACCCGTGAAAATTGATTGAATTGTGGGAATGATAAAATTGTTGCTCTTAAAACCATTAAAATTTGATTGAATTGGGTGAATGACGAAAACGTTGCTATTAAACCCATGGAATTTGATTGAATTGTGGGAATGATGAAAATGTTGTTGTTAAACCAATAAAATTCAATTGAATTGTGTGAATGATGAAGACTTTTTGTTAAACCCATGAAATAAGATTGAATTGTGTGAATGATGAAAATGTTATTGATAACCCATGAAATTTATTCAATTGTGTAAATGATGAAAATAGTGCTATTAAACCCATGAAAATGATTGATTTGTGTGAATGATGAAAATGTTGTTGTTAAACCCATGAAATTTGATAAAAGTTTATGAATGATGAAAATGTTGTTGTTAAACCCATTAAATTCGATTGAATTGTGGGAATGATGAAAATCTTGTTGTTAAACCTTTGAAATTTGATTAAATTGTGGGAATGGTGGAAATGTTGTTGTTAAACCTATGAAATATGATTGAATTGTGTAAATTATAAAAATCTTGCTATTAAACCCATGGAATTTGATTGAATTGTGTCAATGATGAAAATGTTGCGGTTAAACCCAAGAAATTTGATTGAATTGTGAAAATGATGAAAAAGTTGTTGTTAAACTCATTAAAATTGATTAAATTATGCGCATGATGAAATTGTTGTTGTTAAACCCATGGAATTTGATTGAATTGCGGGAATAATGAAAATGATACTGTTAAACCCATGATATTTGATTGAATTTTTGGAATGATGAAAATGTTGCTGTTAAACTCATGAAATTTGATTGAATTGTGGGAATGATGAAAATGTTATTGTTAAACCCGTGAAAATTGATTGAATTGTGGGAATGATAAAATTGTTGCTCTTAAAACCATTAAAATTTGATTGAATTGGGTGAATGATGAAAATGTTACTATTAAACCCATGGAATTTGATTGAATTGTGGGAATGATGAAAATGTTGTTGTTAAACCAAGGAAATTTGATTGAATTGTGGGAATGATGAAAATGTTACTGTTAAACCCATAAAAATTGATTGAATTGTGGGAATGATGAAATTGTTGCTCTTAAAACCATAAAATTTGATTGAATTGAGTAAATGACGAAAACGTTGCTATTAAACCCATGGAATTTGATTGAATTGTGGGAATGATGAAAATGTTGTTGTTAAACCAATAAAATTCAATTGAATTGTGTAAATGATGAAGACTTTTTTGTTAAACCCATGAAATTAGATTGAATTGTGTGAATGATGAAAATGTTATTGATAAACCCATGAAATTTATTCAATTGTGTAAATGATGAAAATAGTGCTATTAAACCCATGAAAATTGATTGATTTGTATGAATGATGAAAATGTTGTTAAACCCATGAAATTTGATAAAAGTTTATGAATGATGAAAATGTTGTTGTTAAACCCATAAATTCGATTGAATTGTGGGAATGATGAAAATCTTGCTGTTAAACCCTTGAAAATTGATTAAATTGTGGGAATGGTGGAAATGTTGTTGTTAAACCTATGAAATATGATTGAATTGTGTAATTATAAAAATGTTGCTATTAAACCCAAAATTTGATTGAATTGTGTCAATGATGAAAATGTTGCTGTAAAACCCAAGAAATTTGATTGAATTGTGAAAATGATGAAAAAGTTGTTGTTAAACTCATGAAAATTGATTAAATTATGCGCATGATGAAATTGTTGTTGTTAAACCCATGGAATTTGATTGAATTGTGGGAATGATGAAAATGTTACTGTTAAACCCATGATATTTGATTGAATTTTTGGAATGATGAAAATGTTGCTGTTAAACTCATGAAATTTATTGAATTGTGGGAATGATGAAAATGTTATTGTTAAACCGTGAAAATGATTGAATTGTGGGAATGATAAAATTGTTGCTCTTAAAACCATTAAATTTGATTGAAATGGGTGAATGACGAAAACGTTGCTATTAAACCCATGGAATTTGATTGAATTGTGGGAATGATGAAAATGTTGTTGTTAAACCAATAAAATTCAATTGAATTGTGTGAATGATGAAGACTTTTTTGTTAAACCCATGAAATAAGATTGAATTGTGTGAATGATGAAAATGTTATTGATAAACCCATGAAATTTATTCAATTGTGTAAATGATGAAAATAGTGCTATTAAACCCATGAAAATGGATTGATTTGTGTGAATGATGAAAATGTTGTTGTTAACCCATGAAATTTGATAAAAGTTTATGAATGATGAAAATGTTGTTGTTAAACCCATTAAATTCGATTGAATTGTGGGAATGATGAAAATCTTGTTGTTAAACCTTTGAAATTTGATTAAATTGTGGGAATGGTGGAAATGTTGTTGTTAAACCTATGAAATATGATTGAATTGTGTAAATTATAAAAATTGCTATTAAACCCATGGAATTTGATTGAATTGTGTCAATGATGAAAATGTTGCGGTTAAACCCAAGAAATTTGATTGAATTGTGAAAATGATGAAAAAGTTGTTGTTAAACTCATTAAAATTGATTAAATTATGCGCATGATGAAATTGTTGTTGTTAAACCCATGGAATTTGATTGAATTGCGGGAATAATGAAAATGATACTGTTAAACCCATGATATTTTGATTGAATTTTTGGAATGATGAAAATGTTGCTGTTAAACTCATGAAATTTGATTGAATTGTGGGAATGATGAAAATGTTATTGTTAAACCCGTGAAAATTGATTGAATTGTGGGAATGATAAAATTGTTGCTCTTAAAACCATTAAAATTTGATTGAATTGGGTGAATGATGAAAACGCTGCTATTAAACCCATGGAATTTGATTGAATTGTGGGAATGATGAAAACGTTGTTGTTAAACCAAGGAAATTTGATTGAATTGTGGGAATGATGAAAATGTTACTGTTAAACCCGTAAAAATTGATTGAATTGTGGGAATGATGAAATTGTTGCTCTTAAAACCATTAAAATTTGATTAAATTGAGTGAATGATAAAAACACTGCTATTAAACCCATGGAATTTGATTGAATTGTGGGAATGATGAAAAGATTGTTGTTAAACCAATTAAATTTGATTGAATTGTGGGAATGATGAAAATGTTGTTGTTAAACCAATAAAATTCAATTGAATTGTGTGAATGATGAAGACTTTTTTGTTAAACCCATGAAATTAGATTGAATTGTGTGAATGATGAAAATGTTATTGATAAACCCATGAAATTTATTCAATTGTGTAAATGATGAAAATAGTGCTATTAAACCCATGAAAATTGATTGATTTGTGTGAATGATGAAAATGTTGTTGTTAAACCCATGAAATTTGATAAAAGTTTATGAATGATGAAAATGTTGTTGTTAAACCCATTAAATTCGATTGAATTGTGGGAATGATGAAAATCTTGCTGTTAAACCTTTGAAATTTGATTAAATTGTGGGAATGGTGGAAATGTTGTTGTTAAACCTATGAAATATGATTGAATTGTGTAACTTATAAAAATCTTGCTATTAAACCCATGGAATTTGATTGAATTGTGTCAATGATGAAAATGTTGCGGTTAAACCCAAGAAATTTGATTGAATTGTGAAAATGATGAAAAAGTTGTTGTTAAACTCATTAAAATTGATTAAATTATGCGCATGATGAAATTGTTGTTGTTAAACCCATGGAATTTGATTGAATTGCGGGAATAATGAAAATGATACTGTTAAACCCATGATATTTGATTGAATTTTTGGAATGATGAAAATGTTGCTGTTAAACTCATGAAATTTGATTGAATTGTGGGAATGATGAAAATGTTATTGTTAAACCCGTGAAAATTGATTGAATTGTGGGAATGATAAAATTGTTGCTCTTAAAACCATTAAAATTTGATTGAATTGGGTGAATGATGAAAACGCTGCTATTAAACCCATGGAATTTGATTGAATTGTGGGAATGATGAAAACGTTGTTGTTAAACCAAGGAAATTTGATTGAATTGTGGGAATGATGAAAATGTTACTGTTAAACCCGTAAAAATTGATTGAATTGTGGGAATGATGAAATTGTTGCTCTTAAAACCATTAAAATTGATTAATTGAGTGAATGATGAAAACACTGCTATTAAACCCATGGAATTTGATTGAATTGTGGGAATGATGAAAAGTTGCTGTTAAACCAATTAAATTTGATTGAATTGTGGGAATGATGAAAATGTTATATTTAAACCGATGAAAATTGATTGAATTGTGGGAATGATGAAATTGTTGCTCTTAAAACCATAAAATTTGATTGAATTGAGTAAATGACGAAAACGTTGCTATTAAACCCATGGAATTTGATTGAATTGTGGGAATGATGAAAATGTTGTTGTTAAACCAATAAAATTCAATTGAATTGTGTGAATGATGAAGACTTTTTTGTTAAACCCATGAAATTAGATTGAATTGTGTGAATGATGAAAATGTTATTGATAAACCCATGAAATTTATTCAATTGTGTAAATGATGAAAATAGTGCTATTAAACCCATGAAAATTGATTGATTTGTATGAATGATGAAAATGTTGTTAAACCCATGAAATTTGATAAAAGTTTATGAATGATGAAAATGTTGTTGTTAAACCCATTAAATTCGATTGAATTGTGGGAATGATGAAAATCTTGCTGTTAAACCCTTGAAAATTGATTAAATTGTGGGAATGGTGGAAATGTTGTTGTTAAACCTATGAAATATGATTGAATTGTGTAAATTATAAAAATGTTGCTATTAAACCCATGAAATTTGATTGAATTGTGTCAATGATGAAAATGTTGCTGTAAAACCCAAGAAATTTGATTGAATTGTGAAAATGATGAAAAAGTTGTTGTTAAACTCATGAAAATTGATTAAATTATGCGCATGATGAAATTGTTGTTGTTAAACCCATGGAATTTGATTGAATTGTGGGAATGATGAAAATGTTACTGTTAAACCCATGATATTTGATTGAATTTTTGGAATGATGAAAATGTTGCTGTTAAACTCATGAAATTTGATTGAATTGTGGGAATGATGAAAATGTTATTGTTAAACCCGTGAAAATTGATTGAATTGTGGGAATGATAAATTGTTGCTCTTAAAACCATTAAAATTTGATTGAATTGGGTGAATGACGAAAACGTTGCTATTAAACCCATGGAATTTGATTGAATTGTGGGAATGATGAAAATGTTGTTGTTAAACCAATAAAATTCAATTGAATTGTGTGAATGATGAAGACTTTTTTGTTAAACCCATGAAATAAGATTGAATTGTGTGAATGATGAAAATGTTATTGATAAACCCATGAAATTTATTCAATTGTGTAAATGATGAAAATAGTGCTATTAAACCCATGAAAATTGATTGATTTGTGTGAATGATGAAAATGTTGTTGTTAAACCCATGAAATTTGATAAAAGTTTATGAATGATGAAAATGTTGTTGTTAAACCCATTAAATTCGATTGAATTGTGGGAATGATGAAAATCTTGTTGTTAAACCTTTGAAATTTGATTAATTGTGGGAATGGTGGAAATGTTGTTGTTAAACCTATGAAATATGATTGAATTGTGTAAATTATAAAAATCTTGCTATTAAACCCATGGAATTTGATTGAATTGTGTCAATGATGAAAATGTTGCGGTTAAACCCAAGAAATTTGATTGAATTGTGAAAATGATGAAAAAGTTGTTGTTAAACTCATTAAAATTGATTAAATTATGCGCATGATGAAATTGTTGTTGTTAAACCCATGGAATTTGATTGAATTGCGGGAATAATGAAAATGATACTGTTAAACCCATGATTTTTGATTGAATTTTTGGAATGATGAAAATGTTGCTGTTAAACTCATGAAATTTGATTGAATTGTGGGAATGATGAAAATGTTATTGTTAAACCCGTGAAAATTGATTGAATTGTGGGAATGATAAAATTGTTGCTCTTAAAACCATTAAAATTTGATTGAATTGGGTGAATGATGAAAACGCTGCTATTAAACCCATGGAATTTGATTGAATTGTGGGAATGATGAAAACGTTGTTGTTAAACCAAGGAAATTTGATTGAATTGTGGGAATGATGAAAATGTTACTGTTAAACCCGTAAAATTGATTGAATTGTGGGAATGATGAAATTGTTGCTCTTAAAACCATTAAAATTTGATTAAATTGAGTGAATGATAAAAACTGCTATTAAACCCATGGAATTTGATTGAATTGTGGGAATGATGAAAAGATTGTTGTTAAACCAATTAAATTTGATTGAATTGTGGGAATGATGAAAATGTTGTTGTTAAACCAATAAAATTCAATTGAATTGTGTGAATGATGAAGACTTTTTTGTTAAACCCATGAAATTAGATTGAATTGTGTGAATGATGAAAATGTTATTGATAAACCCATGAAATTTATTCAATTGTGTAAATGATGAAAATAGTGCTATTAAACCCATGAAAATTGATTGATTTGTGTGAATGATGAAAATGTTGTTGTTAAACCCATGAAATTTGATAAAAGTTTATGAATGATGAAAATGTTGTTGTTAAACCCATTAAATTCGATTGAATTGTGGGAATGATGAAAATCTTGCTGTTAAACCTTTGAAATTTGATTAAATTGTGGGAATGGTGGAAATGTTGTTGTTAAACCTATGAAATATGATTGAATTGTGTAACTTATAAAAATCTTGCTATTAAACCCATGGAATTTGATTGAATTGTGTCAATGATGAAAATGTTGCGGTTAAACCCAAGAAATTTGATTGAATTGTGAAAATGATGAAAAAGTTGTTGTTAAACTCATTAAAATTGATTAAATTATGCGCATGATGAAATTGTTGTTGTTAAACCCATGGAATTTGATTGAATTGCGGGAATAATGAAAATGATACTGTTAAACCCATGATATTTGATTGAATTTTTGGAATGATGAAAATGTTGCTGTTAAACTCATGAAATTTGATTGAATTGTGGGAATGATGAAAATGTTATTGTTAAACCCGTGAAAATTGATTGAATTGTGGGAATGATAAAATTGTTGCTCTTAAAACCATTAAAATTTGATTGAATTGGGTGAATGATGAAAACGCTGCTATTAAACCCATGGAATTTGATTGAATTGTGGGAATGATGAAAACGTTGTTGTTAAACCAAGGAAATTTGATTGAATTGTGGGAATGATGAAAATGTTACTGTTAAACCCGTAAAAATTGATTGAATTGTGGGAATGATGAAATTGTTGCTCTTAAAACCATTAAAATTTGATTAATTGAGTGAATGATGAAAACACTGCTATTAAACCCATGGAATTTGATTGAATTGTGGGAATGATGAAAAGATTGCTGTTAAACCAATTAAATTTGATTGAATTGTGGGAATGATGAAAATGTTATATTTAAACCGATGAAAATTGATTGAATTGTGGGAATGATGAAATTGTTGCTCTTAAAACCATAAATTTGATTGAATTGAGTAAATGACGAAAACGTTGCTATTAAACCCATGGAATTTGATTGAATTGTGGGAATGATGAAAATGTTGTTGTTAAACCAATAAAATTCAATTGAATTGTGTGAATGATGAAGACTTTTTTGTTAAACCCATGAAATTAGATTGAATTGTGTGAATGATGAAAATGTTATTGATAAACCCATGAAATTTATTCAATTGTGTAAATGATGAAAATAGTGCTATTAAACCCATGAAAATTGATTGATTTGTGTGAATGATGAAAATGTTGTTGTTAAACCCATGAAATTTGATAAAAGTTTATGAATGATGAAAATGTTGTTGTTAAACCCATTAAATTCGATTGAATTGTGGGAATGATGAAAATCTTGCTGTTAAACCTTTGAAATTTGATTAAATTGTGGGAATGGTGGAAATGTTGTTGTTAAACCTATGAAATATGATTGAATTGTGTAACTTATAAAAATCTTGCTATTAAACCCATGGAATTTGATTGAATTGTGTCAATGATGAAAATGTTGCGGTTAAACCCAAGAAATTTGATTGAATTGTGAAAATGATGAAAAAGTTGTTGTTAAACTCATTAAAATTGATTAAATTATGCGCATGATGAAATTGTTGTTGTTAAACCCATGGAATTTGATTGAATTGCGGGAATGATGAAAATGATACTGTTAAACCCATGATATTTTGATTGAATTTTTGGAATGATGAAAATGTTGCTGTTAAACTCATGAAATTTGATTGAATTGTGGGAATGATGAAAATGTTATTGTTAAACCCGTGAAAATTGATTGAATTGTGGGAATGATAAAATTGTTGCTCTTAAAACCATTAAAATTTGATTGAATTGGGTGAATGATGAAAACGCTGCTATTAAACCCATGGAATTTGATTGAATTGTGGGAATGATGAAAACGTTGTTGTTAAACCAAGGAAATTTGATTGAATTGTGGGAATGATGAAAATGTTACTGTTAAACCCGTAAAAATTGATTGAATTGTGGGAATGATGAAATTGTTGCTCTTAAAACCATTAAAATTTGATTAAATTGAGTGAATGATGAAAACACTGCTATTAAACCCATGGAATTTGATTGAATTGTGGGAATGATGAAAAGGTTATATTTAAACCGATGAAAATTGATTGAATTGTGGGAATGATGAAATTGTTGCTCTTAAAACCATAAAATTTGATTGAATTGAGTAAATGACGAAAACGTTGCTATTAAACCCATGGAATTTGATTGAATTGTGGGAATGATGAAAATGTTGTTGTTAAACCAATAAAATTCAATTGAATTGTGTGAATGATGAAGACTTTTTTGTTAAACCCATGAAATTAGATTGAATTGTGTGAATGATGAAAATGTTATTGATAAACCCATGAAATTTATTCAATTGTGTAAATGATGAAAATAGTGCTATTAAACCCATGAAAATTGATTGATTTGTGTGAATGATGAAAATGTTGTTGTTAAACCCATGAAATTTGATAAAAGTTTATGAATGATGAAAATGTTGTTGTTAAACCCATTAAATTCGATTGAATTGTGGGAATGATGAAAATCTTGCTGTTAAACCTTTGAAATTTGATTAAATTGTGGGAATGGTGGAAATGTTGTTGTTAAACCTATGAAATATGATTGAATTGTGTAAATTATAAAAATGTTGCTATTAAACCCAAGAAATTTGATTGAATTGTGAAAATGATGAAAAAGTTGTTGTTAAACTCATGAAAATTGATTAAATTATGCGCATGATGAAATTGTTGTTGTTAAACCCATGGAATTTGATTGAATTGTGGGAATGATGAAAATGTTACTGTTAAACCCATGATATTTGATTGAATTTTTGGAATGATGAAAATGTTGCTGTTAAACTCATGAAATTTGATTGAATTGTGGGAATGATGAAAATGTTATTGTTAAACCCGTGAAAATTGATTGAATTGTGGGAATGATAAAATTGTTGCTCTTAAAACCATTAAAATTTGATTGAATTGGGTGAATGACGAAAACGTTGCTATTAAACCCATGGAATTTGATTGAATTGTGGGAATGATGAAAATGTTGTTGTTAAACCAAGGAAATTTGATTGAATTGTGGGAATGATGAAAATGTTACTGTTAAACCCGTAAAATTGATTGAATTGTGGGAATGATGAAATTGTTGCTCTTAAAACCATTAAAATTTGATTAAATTGAGTGAATGATGAAAACGCTGCTATTAAACCCATGGAATTTGATTGAATTGTGGGAATGATGAAAAGGTTGCTGTTAAACCAATTAAATTTGATTGAATTGTGGGAATGATGAAAATGTTATATTTAAACCGATGAAAATTGATTGAATTGTGGGAATGATGAAATTGTTGCTCTTAAAACCATAAAATTTGATTGAATTGAGTAAATGACGAAAACGTTGCTATTAAACCCATGGAATTTGATTGAATTGTGGGAATGATGAAAATGTTGTTGTTAAACCAATAAAATTCAATTGAATTGTGTGAATGATGAAGACTTTTTTGTTAAACCCATGAAATTAGATTGAATTGTGTGAATGATGAAAATGTTATTGATAAACCCATGAAATTTATTCAATTGTGTAAATGATGAAAATAGTGCTATTAAACCCATGAAAATTGATTGATTTGTGTGAATGATGAAAATGTTGTTGTTAAACCCATGAAATTTGATAAAAGTTTATGAATGATGAAAATGTTGTTGTTAAACCCATTAAATTCGATTGAATTGTGGGAATGATGAAAATCTTGCTGTTAAACCTTTGAAATTTGATTAAATTGTGGGAATGGTGGAAATGTTGTTGTTAAACCTATGAAATATGATTGAATTGTGTAAATTATAAAAATGTTGCTATTAAACCCATGGAATTTGATTGAATTGTGTCAATGATGAAAATGTTGCTGTTAAACCCAAGAAATTTGATTGAATTGTGAAAATGATGAAAAAGTTGTTGTTAAACTCATGAAAATTGATTAAATTATGCGCATGATGAAATTGTTGTTGTTAAACCCATGGAATTTGATTGAATTGTGGGAATGATGAAAATGTTACTGTTAAACCCATGATATTTGATTGAATTTTTGGAATGATGAAAATGTTGCTGTTAAACTCATGAAATTTGATTGAATTGTGGGAATGATGAAAATGTTATTGTTAAACCCGTGAAAATTGATTGAATTGTGGGAATGATAAAATTGTTGCTCTTAAAACCATTAAAATTTGATTGAATTGGGTGAATGATGAAAACGTTGCTATTAAACCCATGGAATTTGATTGAATTGTGGGAATGATGAAAATGTTGTTGTTAAACCAAGGAAATTTGATTGAATTGTGGGAATGATGAAAATGTTACTGTTAAACCCGTAAAAATTGATTGAATTGTGGGAATGATGAAATTGTTGCTCTTAAAACCATAAAATTTGATTGAATTGAGTAAATGACGAAAACGTTGCTATTAAACCCATGGAATTTGATTGAATTGTGGGAATGATGAAAATGTTGTTGTTAAACCAATAAAATTCAATTGAATTGTGTGAATGATGAAGACTTTTTTGTTAAACCCATGAAATTAGATTGAATTGTGTGAATGATGAAAATGTTATTGATAAACCCATGAAATTTATTCAATTGTGTAAATGATGAAAATAGTGCTATTAAACCCATGAAAATTGATTGATTTGTGTGAATGATGAAAATGTTGTTAAACCCATGAAATTTGATAAAAGTTTATGAATGATGAAAATGTTGTTGTTAAACCCATAAATTCGATTGAATTGTGGGAATGATGAAAATCTTGCTGTTAAACCTTTGAAATTTGATTAAATTGTGGGAATGGTGGAAATGTTGTTGTTAAACCTATGAAATATGATTGAATTGTGTAAATTATAAAATTTGCTATTAAACCCATGAAATTTGATTGAATTGTGTCAATGATGAAAATGTTGCTGTAAAACCCAAGAAATTTGATTGAATTGTGAAATGATGAAAAAGTTGTTGTTAAACTCATGAAAATTGATTAAATTATGCGCATGATGAAATTGTTGTTGTTAAACCCATGGAATTTGATTGAATTGTGGGAATGATGAAAATGTTACTGTTAAACCCATGATATTTGATTGAATTTTTGGAATGATGAAAATGTTGCTGTTAAACTCATGAAATTTGATTGAATTGTGGGAATGATGAAAATGTTATTGTTAAACCCGTGAAAATTGATTGAATTGTGGGAATGATAAAATTGTTGCTCTTAAAACCATTAAAATTTGATTGAATTGTGTGAATGACGAAAACGTTGCTATTAAACCCATGGAATTTGATTGAATTGTGGGAATGATGAAAATGTTGTTGTTAAACCATGAAAAATGATTGAATTGTGGGAATGATGAAATTGTTGCTGTTAAAACCATTAAAATTTGATTGAATTGTGTGAATGATGAAAATGTTGCTATTAAACCCATAAAATTTGATTGAATTGTGGGAATGATGAAAATGTTGCTATTAAACCCAGGAATTTGATTGAATTGTGGGAATGATGAAAATGTTGTTGTTAAACCAATAAAATTTGATTGAATTGTGGAATGATGAAGACTTTTTGTTAAACCCATGAAATAAGATTGAATTGTGTGAATGATGAAAATTTATTGATAAACCATGAAATTTATTCAATTGTGTAAATGATGAAAATAGTGCTATTAAACCCATGAAAATTGATTGATTTGTGTGAATGATGAAAATGTTGTTGTTAACCCATGAAATTTGATAAAAGTTTATGAATGATGAAAATGTTGTTGTTAAACCCATTAAATTCGATTGATTGTGTGGAATGATGAAAATCTTGTTGTTAAACCTTTGAAATTTGATTAAATTGTGGGAATGGTGGAAATGTTGTTGTTAAACCTATGAAATATGATTGAATTGTGTAAATATAAAATCTTGCTATTAACCCATGGAATTTGATTGAATTGTGTCAATGATGAAAATGTTGCGGTTAAACCCAAGAAATTGATTGAATTGTGAAAATGATGAAAAAGTTGTTGTTAAACTCATGAAAATTGATTAAATTATGCGCATGATGAAATTGTTGTTGTTAAACCCATGGAATTTGATTGAATTGTGGGAATGATGAAAATGTTACTGTTAAACCCATGATATTTGATTGAATTTTTGGAATGATGAAAATGTTGCTGTTAAACTCATGAAATTTGATTGAATTGTGGGAATGATGAAAATGTTATTGTTAAACCCTTGAAAATTGATTGAATTGTGGGAATGATAAAATTGTTGCTCTTAAAACCATTAAAATTTGATTGAATTGAGTGAATGATGAAAACGTTGCTATTAAACCCATGGAATTTGATTGAATTGTGGGAATGATGAAATGTTGTTGTTAAACCAGGAAATTTGATTGAATTGTGGGAATGATGAAAATGTTACTGTTAAACCCATAAAAATTGATTGAATTGTGGAATGATGAAATTGTTGCTCTTAAAACCATAAAATTTGATTGAATTGAGTAAATGACGAAAACGTTGCTATTAAACCCATGGAATTTGATTGAATTGTGGGAATGATGAAAATGTTGTTGTTAAACCAATAAAATTTAATTGAATTGTGTAAATGATGAAGACTTTTTGTTAAACCCATGAAATTAGATTGAATTGTGTGAATGATGAAAATGTTATTGATAAACCCATGAAATTTATTCAATTGTGTAAATGATGAAAATAGTGCTATTAAACCCATGAAAATTGATTGATTTGTATGAATGATGAAAATGTTGTTAAACCCATGAAATTTGATAAAAGTTTATGAATGATGAAAATGTTGTTGTTAAACCCATAAATTCGATTGAATTGTGGGAATGATGAAAATCTTGCTGTTAAACCCTTGAAATTTGATTAAATTGTGGGAATGGTGGAAATGTTGTTGTTAAACCTATGAAATATGATTGAATTGTGTAAATTATAAAAATGTTGCTATTAAACCCATGAAATTTGATTGAATTGTGTCAATGATGAAAATGTTGCTGTAAAACCCAAGAAATTTGATTGAATTGTAAAATGATGAAAAGTTGTTGTTAAACTCATGAAAATTGATTAAATTATGCGCATGATGAAATTGTTGTTGTTAAACCCATGGAATTTGATTGAATTGTGGGAATGATGAAAATGTTACTGTTAAACCCATGATATTTGATTGAATTTTGGAATGATGAAAATGTTGCTGTTAAACTCATGAAATTTATTGAATTGTGGGAATGATGAAAATGTTGTTGTTAAACTCGTGAAAAATGATTGAATTGTGGAATGATAAAATTGTTGCTCTTAAAACCATTAAAATTGATTGAAATGTGGTGAATGATGAAAACGTTGCTATTAAACCCATGGAATTTGATTGAATTGTGGGAATGATGAAAATGTTGTTGTTAAACCGTGAATAAAATTGATGATTGAATTGTGGGAATGATAAAATTGTGCTCTTAAAACCATTAAAATTGATTGAAATGTGGTAATGATGAAAACGTTGCTTAAACCCATGGAATTTGATTGAATTGTGGGAATGATGAAAATGTTGTTGTTAAACCAAGGAAATTTGATTGAATTGTGGGAATGATGAAAATGTGTTGTTAAACCAAGGAAATTGATTGAATTGTGGGAATGATGAAGACTTTTTTGTTAAACCCATGAAATAAGATTGAATTGTGTGAATGATGAAAATGTTATTGATAAACCCATGAAATTTTTCAATTGTGTAAATGATGAAAATAGTGCTATTAAACCCATGAAAATTGATTGATTGTGTGAATGATGAAAATGTTGTTGTTAAAACCCATGAATTTGATAAAAGTTTAGAATGATGAAAATGTTGTTGTTAAACCCATTAAATTCGATTGAATTGTGGGAATGATGAAAATCTTGTTGTTAAACCTTTGAAATTGATTAAATTGTGGGAATGGTGGAAATGTTGTTGTTAAACCTATGAAATATGATTGAATGTGTAAATTATAAAATCTTGCTATTAAACCCATGGAATTTGATTGAATTGTGTCAATGATGAAAATGTTGCGGTAAACCAAGAAATTTGATTGAATTGTGAAATGATGAAAAAGTTGTTGTTAAACTCATTAAAATTGATTAAATTATGCGCATGATGAAATTGTTGTTTTAAACCCATGGAATTTGATTGAATTGCGGGAATGATGAAAATGATACTGTTAAACCCATGATATTTGATTGAATTTTTGGAATGATGAAAATGTTGCTGTTAAACTCATGAAATTTGATTGAATTGTGGGAATGATGAAAATGTTATTGTTAAACCGTGAAAATTGATTGAATTGTGGGAATGAAAAATTGTTGCTCTTAAAACCATTAAATTTGATTGAATTGAGTAAATGACGAAAACGTTGCTATTAAACCCATGGAATTTGATTGAATTGTGGGAATGATGAAAATGTTGTTGTTAAACCAAGGAAATTTGATTGAATTGTGGGAATGATGAAATGTTACTGTTAAACCCATAAAAATTGATTGAATTGTGGGAATGATGAAATGTTGCTCTTAAAACCATAAAATTGATTGAATTGAGTAATGATGAAACAAAAACGTTGCTATTAAACCCATGGAATTTGATTGAATGTGGGAATGATGAAAATGTTGTTGTTAAACCAAAAAATTCAATTGAATTGTGTGAATGATGAAGACTTTTTTGTTAAACCATGAAATTAGATTGAATTGTGTGAATGATGAAAATGTTATTGATAAACCCATGAAATTTATTCAATTGTGTAAATGATGAAAATAGTGCTATTAAACCCATGAAAATTGATTGATTTGTGTGAATGATGAAAATGTTGTTAAACCCATGAAATTTGAAAAGTTTATGAATGATGAAAATGTTGTTGTTAAACCAATAAATTCGATTGAATTGTGGGAATGATGAAAATCTTGCTTTAAACCCTTGAAAATTGATTAATATTGGGAATGGTGGAAATGTTGTTGTTAAACCTATGAAATTGATTGAATTGTGTAAATTATAAAAAGTTGCTATTAAACCCATGAAATTTGATTGAATTGTGTCAATGATGAAATGTTGCTGTAAAACCCAAGAAATTTGATTGAATTGTAAAAATGATGAAAAAGTTGTTGTTAAACTCATGAAAATTGATTAAATATGCGCATGATGAAATTGTTGTTGTTAAACCCATGGAATTTGATTGAATTGTGGAATGATGAAAATGTTACTGTTAAACCCATGATATTTGATTGAATTTTTGGAATGATGAAAATGTTGTTGTTAAACTCATGAAATTTGATTGAATTGTGGGAATGATGAAAATGTTATTGTTAAACCGTGAAAATTGATTGAATTGTGGGAATGATAAAATTGTTGCTCTTAAAACCATTAAAATTTGATTGAATTGAGTAAATGATGAAAACGTTGCTATTAAACCATGGAATTTGATTGAATTGTGGGAATGATGAAAATGTTGTTGTTAAACCAAGGAAATTTGATTGAATTGTGGGAATGATGAAAATGTTACTGTTAAACCCGTAAAAATTGATTGAATTGTGGGAATGATGAAATTGTTGCTCTTAAAACCATAAAATTTGATTGAATTGAGTAAATGACGAAAACGTTGCTATTAAACCCATGGAATTTGATTGAATGTGGGAATGATGAAAATGTTGTTGTTAAACCAATAAATTCAATTGAATTGTGTAATGATGAAGACTTTTTGTTAAACCCATGAAATTAGATTGAATTGTGTGAATGATGAAAATGTTATTGATAAACCCATGAAATTTATTCAATTGTGTAAATGATGAAAATAGTGCTATTAAACCCATGAAAATTGATTGATTTGTGTGAATGATGAAAATGTTGTTAAACCCATGAAATTTGATAAAAGTTTATGAATGATGAAAATGTTGTTGTTAAACCAATAAATTCGATTGAATTGTGGGAATGATGAAAATCTTGCTGTTAAACCTTTGAATTTGATTAAATTGTGGGAATGGTGGAAATGTTGTTGTTAAACCTATGAAATATGATTGAATTGTGTAAATTATAAAAATGTTGCTATTAAACCCAAGAAATTGATTGAATTGTGTCAATGATGAAAATGTTGCTGTAAAACCAAGAAATTTGATTGAATTGTGAAAATGATGAAAAAGTTGTTGTTAAACTCATGAAAATTGATTAAATTATGCGCATGATGAAATTGTTGTTGTTAAACCCATGGAATTTGATTGAATTGTGGGAATGATGAAATGTTACTGTTAAACCCATGATATTTGATTGAATTTTTGAATGATGAAAATGTTGCTGTTAAACTCATAAATTTGATTGAATTGTGGGAATGATGAAATGTTATTGTTAAACCGTGAAAAATGATTGAATTGTGGGAATGATAAAATTGTTGCTCTTAAAACCATTAAAATTGATTGAATTGAGTGAATGACGAAAACGTTGCTATTAAACCCATGGAATTTGATTGAATTGTGGGAATGATGAAAATGTTGTTGTTAAACCAATAAATTCAATTGAATTGTGTGAATGATGAAGACTTTTTGTTAAACCCATGAAATAAGATTGAATTGTGTGAATGATGAAAATGTTATTGATAAACCCATGAAATTTATTCAATTGTGTAAATGATGAAAATAGTGCTATTAAACCCATGAAAATTGATTGATTTGTGGAATGATGAAAATGTTGTTGTTAACCCATGAAATTTGATAAAAGTTTATGAATGATGAAAATGTTGTTGTTAAACCCATTAAATTCGATTGAATTGTGGGAATGATGAAAATCTTGTTGTTAAACCTTTGAAATTGATTAAATTGTGGGAATGGTGGAAATGTTGTTGTTAAACCTATGAAATATGATTGAATTGTGTAAATTATAAAAATCTTGCTATTAAACCCATGGAATTTGATTGAATTGTGTCAATGATGAAAATGTTGCGTTTAAACCCAAGAAATTTGATTGAATTGTGAAAATGATGAAAAAGTTGTTTTTAAACTCATTAAAATTGATTAAATTATGCGCATGATGAAATTGTTGTTGTTAAACCCATGGAATTTGATTGAATTGCGGGAATGATGAAAATGATACTGTTAAACCCATGATATTTGATTGAATTTTGGATGATGAAAATGTTGCTGTTAAACTCATGAAATTTGATTGAATTGTGGGAATGATGAAAATGTTATTGTTAAACCTGTGAAAATTGATTGAATTGTGGGAATGATAAAATTGTTGCTCTTAAAACCATTAAAATTTGATTGAATTGGGTGAATGATGAAAACGTTGCTATTAAACCATGGAATTGATTGAATTGTGGGAATGATGAAAACGTTGTTGTTAAACCAAGGAAATTTGATTGAATTGTGGGAATGATGAAAATGTTACTGTTAAACCCGTAAAAATTGATTGAATTGTGGGAATGATGAAATTGTTGCTCTTAAAACCATTAAAATTTGATTAAATTGAGTGAATGATGAAAACACTGCTATTAAACCCATGAATTTGATTGAATTGTGGGAATGATGAAAAGTTGTTTAAAACCAAAATTTGATTGAATTGTGGGAATGATGAAAATGTTATATTAAACCGATGAAAATTGATTGAATTGTGGGAATGATGAAATTGTTGCTCTTAAACCATAAAATTGATTGAATTGAGTAAATGACGAAAACGTTGCTATTAAACCCATGGAATTTGATTGAATTGTGGAATGATGAAAATGTTGTTGTTAACCAATAAAATTCAATTGAATTGTGTGAATGATGAAGACTTTTTTGTTAAACCCATGAAATTAGATTGAATTGTGTGAATGATGAAAATGTTATTGATAAACCCATGAAATTTATTCAATTGTGTAAATGATGAAAATAGTGCTATTAAACCCATGAAAATTGATTGATTTGTGTGAATGATGAAAATGTTGTTGTTAACCCATGAAATTTGATAAAAGTTTATGAATGATGAAAATGTTGTTGTTAAACCCATTAAATTCGATTGAATTGTGGGAATGATGAAATCTTGCTGTTAAACCTTTGAAATTTGATTAAATTGTGGAATGGTGGAAATGTTGTTGTTAAACCTATGAAATATGATTGAATTGTGTAAATTATAAAAATCTTGCTATTAAACCCATGGAATTTGATTGAATTGTGTCAATGATGAAAATGTTGCTGTAAAACCAAGAAATTTGATTGAATTGTGAAAATGATGAAAAAGTTGTTGTTAAACTCATGAAAATTGATTAAATTATGCGCATGATGAAATTGTTGTTGTTAAACCCATGGAATTTGATTGAATTGTGGGAATGATGAAAATGTTACTGTTAAACCCATGATATTTGATTGAATTTTTGGAATGATGAAAATGTTGCTGTTAAACTCATGAAATTTGATTGAATTGTGGAATGATGAAAATGTTATTGTTAAACCCTTGAAATTGATTGAATTGTGGAATGATAAAATTGTTGCTCTTAAAACCATAAAATTTGATTGAATTGAGTAAATGACGAAAACGTTGCTATTAAACCCATGGAATTTGATTGAATTGTGGGAATGATGAAAATGTTGTTGTTAAACCAAGAAATTTGATTGAATTGTGGGAATGATGAAATGTTACTGTTAAACCATAAAAATTGATTGAATTGTGGGAATGATGAAATTGTTGCTCTTAAAACCATAAAATTTGATTGAATTGAGTAAATGACGAAAACGTTGCTATTAAACCCATGGAATTTGATTGAAAGTGGGAATGATGAAAATGTTGTTGTTAAACCAATAAAATTCAATTGAATTGGGAATGATGAAACTTTTTTTGTTAAACCCATGAATTAGATTGAATTGTGTGAATGATGAAATGTATTGATAAACCCATGAAATTTATTCAATTGTGTAAATGATGAAAATAGTGCTATTAAACCCATGAAAATTGATTGATTTGTATGAATGATGAAAAGTTGTTGTTAAACCATGAAATTTGATAAAAGTTTATGAATGATGAAAATGTTGTTGTTAAACCCAATAAATTCGATTGAATTGTGGGAATGATGAAAATCTTGCTGTTAAACCCTTGAAAATGATGAAAATGTGTGGGAATGGTGGAAATGTTGTTGTTAAACCTATGAAATATGATTGAATTGTGTAAATTATAAAATGTTGCTATTAAACCCATGAAATTTGATTGAATTGTGTCAATGATGAAAATGTTGCTGTTAAACCCAAGAAATTTGATTGAATTGTGAAAATGATGAAAAAGTTGTTGTTAAACTCATGAAAATTGATTAAATTATGCGCATGATGATGAAATGTTGTTGTTAAACCCATGGAATTTGATTGAATTGTGGGAATGATGAAAATGTTACTGTTAAACCCATGATATTTGATTGAATTTTTGGAATGATGAAAATGTTGTTGTTAAACTCATGAAATTTATTGAATTGTGGGAATGATGAAATGTTATGTTAAACCCGTGAAAATGATTGAATTGTGGGAATGATAATTGTTGCTCTTAAAACCATTAAATTTGATTGAAATGGGTGAATGACGAAAACGTTGCTATTAAACCCATGGAATTTGATTGAATTGTGGGAATGATGAAAATGTTGTTGTTAAACCAATAAAATTCAATTGAATTGTGTGAATGATGAAGACTTTTTGTTAAACCCATGAAATAAGATTGAATTGTGTGAATGATGAAAATGTTATTGATAACCCATGAAATTTATTCAATTGTGTAAATGATGAAAATAGTGCTATTAAACCCATGAAAATTGATTGATTTTGGTGAATGATGAAAATGTTGTTAAACCCATGAAATTTGATAAAAGTTTATGAATGATGAAAATGTTGTTGTTAAACCCATTAAATTCGATTGAATTGTGGGAATGATGAAAATCTTGCTGTTAAACCCTTGAAATTGATTAAATTGTGGGAATGGT
This sequence comes from Lathyrus oleraceus, assembly GCF_024323335.1. NCBI lineage: Eukaryota > Viridiplantae > Streptophyta > Magnoliopsida > Fabales > Fabaceae > Lathyrus > Lathyrus oleraceus. The sequence goes on from NW_026112464.1 coordinate 122,189, forward strand.
GGAAATGTTGTTGTTAAACCTATGAAATATGATTGAATTGTGTAAATTATAAAAATGTTGCTATTAAACCCAAGAATTTGATTGAATTGTGTCAATGATGAAAATGTTGCTGTTAAACCCAAGAAATTTGATTGAATTGTGAAAATGATGAAAAAGTTGTTGTTAAACTCATGAAAATTGATTAAATTATGCGCATGATGAAATTGTTGTTGTAAACCCATGGAATTTGATTGAATTGTGGGAATGATGAAAATGTTACTGTTAAACCCATGATATTTGATTGAATTTTTGGAATGATGAAATGTTGCTGTTAAACTCATGAAATTTATTGAATTGTGGGAATGATGAAAATGTTATGTTAAACCCGTGAAAATGATTGAATTGTGGGAATGATAAAATTGTTGCTCTTAAAACCATTAAAATTTGATTGAATTGGGTGAATGACGAAAACGTTGCTATTAAACCCATGGAATTTGATTGAATTGTGGGAATGATGAAAATGTTGTTGTTAAACCAATAAAATTCAATTGAATTGTGTGAATGATGAAGACTTTTTTGTTAAACCCATGAAATAAGATTGAATTGTGTGAATGATGAAAATGTTATTGATAAACCCATGAAATTTTTCAATTGTGTAAATGATGAAAATAGTGCTATTAAACCATGAAAATTGATTGATTTGTGTGAATGATGAAAATGTTGTTGTTAAACCCATGAAATTTGATAAAGTTTATGAATGATGAAAATGTTGTTGTTAAACCCATTAAATTCGATTGAATTGTGGGAATGATGAAAATCTTGCTGTTAAACCTTTGAAATTTGATTAAATTGTGGGAATGGTGGAAATGTTGTTGTTAAACCTATGAAATATGATTGAATTGTGTAAATTATAAAAATTGCTATTAAACCCATGGAATTTGATTGAATTGTGTCAATGATGAAAATGTTGCGGTTAAACCCAAGAAATTTGATTGAATTGTGAAAATGATGAAAAAGTTGTTGTTAAACTCATTAAAATTGATTAAATTATGCGCATGATGAAATTGTTGTTGTTAAACCATGGAATTTGATTGAATTGCGGGAATAATGAAAATGTTACTGTTAAACCCATGATATTTGATTGAATTTTGGAATGATGAAAATGTTGCTGTTAAACTCATGAAATTTGATTGAATTGTGGGAATGATGAAAATGTTATTGTTAAACCCGTGAAAATTGATTGAATTGTGGGAATGATAAAATGTTGCTCTTAAAACCATTAAAATTTGATTGAATTGGGTGAATGATGAAAACGCTGCTATTAAACCCATGAATTTGATTGAATTGTGGGAATGATGAAAACGTTGTTGTTAAACCAAGGAATTTGATTGAATTGTGGGAATGATGAAAATGTTACTGTTAAACCCGTAAAAATTGATTGAATTGTGGGAATGATGAAATTGTTGCTCTTAAAACCATAAAATTTGATTAAATTGATAGAGTGAACGATAAAACACTGCTATTAAACCATGGAATTTGATTGAATTGTGGGAATGATGAAAAGATTGCTGTTTTAAACCAATAAATTTGATTGAATTGTGGAATGATGAAAATGTTGTTGTTAAACCAATAAAATTCAATTGAATTGTGTGAATGATGAAGACTTTTGTTAAACCCATGAAATTTGATTGAATTGTGGGAATGATGAAAATGTTATTGAAAACCATGAAATTTATTCAATTGTGTAATGATGAAAATAGTGCTATTAACCCATGAAAATTGATTGATTTGTGTGAATGATGATGAAATTGTTGTTGTTAAACCTGAAATTTGAAAAGTTTGTGGATGATGAAAAATGTGTTGTTAAAACCATGAAATTTGATAAAAGTTTATGAATGATGAAAATGTTGTTGTTAAACCATTAAATTCGATTGAATTGTGGGAATGATGAAAATCTTGCTGTTAAACCTTTGAAATTTGATTAAATTGTGGGAATGGTGGAAATGTTGTTGTTAAACCTATGAAATATGATTGAATTGTGTAACTTATAAAAATCTTGCTATTAAACCCATGGAATTTGATTGAATTGTGTCAATGATGAAAATGTTGCGGTTAAACCCAAGAAATTTGATTGAATTGTGAAAATGATGAAAAAGTTGTTGTTAAACTCATTAAAATTGATTAAATTATGCGCATGATGAAATTGTTGTTGTTAAACCCATGGAATTTGATTGAATTGCGGGAATAATGAAAATGATACTGTTAAACCCATGATATTTTGATTGAATTTTTGGAATGATGAAAATGTTGCTGTTAAACTCATGAAATTTGATTGAATTGTGGGAATGATGAAAATGTTATTGTTAAACCTGTGAAAATGATTGAATTGTGGGAATGATAAAATTGTTGCTCTTAAAACCATTAAAATTGATTGAATTGGGTGAATGATGAAAACGCTGCTATTAAACCCATGGAATTTGATTGAATTGTGGGAATGATGAAAACGTTGTTGTTAAACCAAGGAAATTTGATTGAATTGTGGGAATGATGAAATGTTACTGTTAAACCCGTAAAAATTGATTGAATTGTGGGAATGATGAAATTGTTGCTCTTAAAACCATTAAAATTTGATTAAATTGAGTGAATGATGAAAACACTGCTATTAAACCCATGGAATTTGATTGAATTGTGGGAATGATGAAAAGATTGCTGTTAAACCAATTAAATTTGATTGAATTGTGGGAATGATGAAAATGTTATATTTAAACCGATGAAAATTGATTGAATTGTGGGAATGATGAAATTGTTGCTCTTAAAACCATAAAATTTGATTGAATTGAGTAAATGACGAAAACGTTGCTATTAAACCCATGGAATTTGATTGAATTGTGGGAATGATGAAAATGTTGTTGTTAAACCAATAAAATTCAATTGAATTGTGTGAATGATGAAGACTTTTTTGTTAAACCCATGAAATTAGATTGAATTGTGTGAATGATGAAAATGTTATTGATAAACCCATGAAATTTATTCAATTGTGTAAATGATGAAAATAGTGCTATTAAACCCATGAAAATGGATTGATTTGTGTGAATGATGAAAATGTTGTTGTTAACCCATGAAATTTGATAAAGTTTAGAATGATGAAAATGTTGTTGTTAAACCCATTAAATTCGATTGAATTGTGGGAATGATGAAAATCTTGTTGTTAAACCTTTGAAATTTGATTAAATTGTGGGAATGGTGGAAATGTTGTTGTTAAACCTATGAAATATGATTGAATTGTGTAAATTATAAAAATCTTGCTATTAACCCATGGAATTTGATTGAATTGTGTCAATGATGAAAATGTTGCGGTTAACCCAAGAAATTTGATTGAATTGTGAAAATGATGAAAAGTTGTTGTTAAACTCATGAAATTGATTAAATTATGCGCATGATGAAATTGTTGTTGTTAAACCCATGGAATTTGATTGAATTGTGGGAATGATGAAAATGTTACTGTTAAACCCATGATATTTGATTGAATTTTGGAATGATGAAAATGTTGTTGTTAAACTCATGAAATTTGATTGAATTGTGGGAATGATGAAAATGTTATTGTTAAACCCGTGAAAATTGATTGAATTGTGGGAATGATAAAATTGTTGCTCTTAAAACCATTAAAATTGATTGAATTGAGTAAATGATGAAAACGTGCTATTAAACCCATGGAATTTGATTGAATTGTGGGAATGATGAAAATGTTGTTGTTAAACCAGGAAATTTGATTGAATTGTGGGAATGATGAAAATGTTACTGTTAAACCCATAAAAATTGATTGAATTGTGGGAATGATGAAATTGTTGCTCTTAAAACCATAAAATTTGATTGAATTGAGTAAATGACGAAAACGTTGCTATTAAACCCATGGAATTTGATTGAATTGTGGGAATGATGAAAATGTTGTTGTTAAACCAATAAAATTCAATTGAATTGTGTAAATGATGAAGACTTTTTTGTTAAACCCATGAAATTAGATTGAATTGTGTGAATGATGAAAATGTTATTGATAAACCCATGAAATTTATTCAATTGTGTAAATGATGAAAATAGTGCTATTAAACCCATGAAAATTGATTGATTTGTGTGAATGATGAAAATGTTGTTGTTAAACCCATGAAATTTGATAAAAGTTTATGAATGATGAAAATGTTGTGTTTTAAACCCATTAAATTCGATTGAATTGTGGGAATGATGAAAATCTTGCTGTTAAACCTTTGAAATTTGATTAAATTGTGGGAATGGTGGAAATGTTGTTGTTAAACCTATGAAATATGATTGAATTGTGTAACTTATAAAAATCTTGCTATTAAACCCATGGAATTTGATTGAATTGTGTCAATGATGAAAATGTTGCGGTTAAACCCAAGAAATTTGATTGAATTGTGAAAATGATGAAAAGTTGTTGTTAAACTCATTAAAATTGATTAAATTATGCGCATGATGAAATTGTTGTTGTTAAACCCATGGAATTTGATTGAATTGCGGGAATAATGAAAATGATACTGTTAAACCCATGATATTTGATTGAATTTTTGGAATGATGAAAATGTTGCTGTTAAACTCATGAAATTTGATTGAATTGTGGAATGATGAAAATGTTATGTTAAACCTGTGAAAATTGATTGAATTGTGGGAATGATAAAATTGTTGCTCTTAAAACCATTAAAATTTGATTGAATTGGGTGAATGATGAAAACGCTGCTATTAAACCCATGGAATTTGATTGAATTGTGGGAATGATGAAAACGTTGTTGTTAAACCAAGGAAATTTGATTGAATTGTGGGAATGATGAAAATGTTACTGTTAAACCCGTAAAAATTGATTGAATTGTGGGAATGATGAAATTGTTGCTCTTAAAACATTAAAATTTGATTAAATTGAGTGAATGATGAAAACACTGCTATTAAACCCATGGAATTTGATTGAATTGTGGGAATGATGAAAAGATTGCTGTTAAACCAATTAAATTTGATTGAATTGTGGGAATGATGAAAATGTTATATTTAAACCGATGAAAATTGATTGAATTGTGGGAATGATGAAATGTTGCTCTTAAAACCATAAAATTTGATTGAATTGAGTAAATGACGAAAACGTTGCTATTAAACCCATGGAATTTGATTGAATTGTGGGAATGATGAAAATGTTGTTGTTAAACCAATAAAATTCAATTGAATTGTGTGAATGATGAAGACTTTTTTGTTAAACCCATGAAATTAGATTGAATTGTGTGAATGATGAAAATGTTATTGATAAACCCATGAAATTTATTCAATTGTGTAAATGATGAAAATAGTGCTATTAAACCCATGAAAATGGATTGATTTGTGTGAATGATGAAAATGTTGTTGTTAACCCCATGAAATTTGATAAAAGTTTATGAATGATGAAAATGTTGTTGTTAAACCCATTAAATTCGATTGAATTGTGGGAATGATGAAATCTTGCTGTTAAACCTTTGAAATTTGATTAAATTGTGGGAATGGTGGAAATGTTGTTGTTAAACCTATGAAATATGATTGAATTGTGTAAATATAAAAATCTTGCTATTAAACCCATGGAATTTGATTGAATTGTGTCAATGATGAAAATGTTGCGGTTAAACCCAGAAATTTGATTGAATTGTGAAAATGATGAAAAATGTTGTTGTTAAACTCATGAAAATTGATTAAATTATGCGCATGATGAAATTGTTGTTGTTAAACCCATGGAATTTGATTGAATTGTGGGAATGATGAAAATGTTACTGTTAAACCCATGATATTTGATTGAATTTTTGGAATGATGAAAATGTTGTTGTTAAACTCATGAAATTTGATTGAATTGTGGGAATGATGAAAATGTTATTGTTAAAACCCTTGAAAATTGATTGAATTGTGGGAATGATAAAATTGTTGCTCTTAAAACCATTAAAATTTGATTGAATTGAGTAAATGATGAAAACGTTGCTATTAAACCCATGGAATTTGATTGAATTGTGGGAATGATGAAAATGTTGTTGTTAAACCAAGGAAATTTGATTGAATTGTGGGAATGATGAAAATGTTACTGTTAAACCCATAAAATTGATTGAATTGTGGGAATGATGAAATTGTTGCTCTTAAAACCATAAAATTTGATTGAATTGAGTAAATGACGAAAACGTTGCTATTAAACCCATGGAATTTGATTGAATGTGGGAATGATGAAAATGTTGTTGTTAAACCAATAAAATTCAATTGAATTGTGTGAATGATGAAGACTTTTTTGTTAAACCCATGAAATAGATTGAATTGTGTGAATGATGAAAATGTTATTGATAAACCCATGAAATTTATTCAATTGTGTAAATGATGAAAATAGTGCTATTAAACCCATGAAAATTGATTGATTTGTGTGAATGATGAAAATGTGTTGTTAAACCCATGAAATTTGATAAAAGTTTATGAATGATGAAAATGTTGTTGTTAAACCCATTAAATTCGATTGAATTGTGGGAATGATGAAAATCTTGCTGTTAAACCTTTGAAATTTGATTAAATTGTGGGAATGGTGGAAATGTTGTTGTTAAACCTATGAAATATGATTGAATTGTGTAAATTATAAAAATCTTGCTATTAAACCCATGGAATTTGATTGAATTGTGTCAATGATGAAAATGTTGCGGTTAAACCCAAGAAATTTGATTGAATTGTGAAAATGATGAAAAAGTTGTTGTTAAACTCATTAAAATTGATTAAATTATGCGCATGATGAAATTGTTGTTGTTAAACCCATGGAATTTGATTGAATTGTGGGAATATGAAAATGTACTGTTAAACCCATGATATTTGATTGAATTTTTGGAATGATGAAAATGTTGCTGTTAAACTCATGAAATTTGATTGAATTGTGGGAATGATGAAAATGTTATTGTTAAACCGTGAAAATTGATTGAATTGTGGGAATGATAAAATTGTTGCTCTTAAAACCATTAAAATTTGATTGAATTGGGTGAATGATGAAAACGCTGCTATTAAACCCATGGAATTTGATTGAATTGTGGGAATGATGAAAATGTTGTTGTTAAACCAAGGAAATTTGATTGAATTGTGGGAATGATGAAAATGTTACTGTTAAACCCGTAAAAATTGATTGAATTGTGGGAATGATGAAATTGTTGCTCTTAAAACCATAAAATTTGATTAAATTGAGTGAATGATGAAAACACTGCTATTAAACCCATGGAATTTGATTGAATTGTGGGAATGATGAAAAGATTGCTGTTAAACCAATTAAATTTGATTGAATTGTGGGAATGATGAAAATGTTATATTTAAACCGATGAAAATTGATTGAATTGTGGGAATGATGAAATTGTTGCTCTTAAAACCATAAAATTTGATTGAATTGAGTAAATGACGAAAACGTTGCTATTAAACCCATGGAATTTGATTGAATTGTGGGAATGATGAAAATGTTGTTGTTAAACCAATAAATTCAATTGAATTGTGTGAATGATGAAGACTTTTTTGTTAAACCCATGAAATTAGATTGAATTGTGTGAATGATGAAAATGTTATTGATAAACCCATGAAATTTATTCAATTGTGTAAATGATGAAAATAGTGCTATTAAACCCATGAAAATGATTGATTTGTGTGAATGATGAAAATGTTGTTGTTAACCCATGAAATTTGATAAAAGTTATGAATGATGAAAATGTTGTTGTTAAACCCATTAAATTCGATTGAATTGTGGGAATGATGAAAATCTTGTTGTTAAACCTTGAAATTTGATTAAATTGTGGGAATGGTGGAAATGTTGTTGTTAAACCTATGAAATATGATTGAATTGTGTAAATTATAAAAATCTTGCTATTAAACCCATGGAATTTGATTGAATTGTGTCAATGATGAAAATGTTGCGGTTAAACCCAAGAAATTTGATTGAATTGTGAAAATGATGAAAATGTTGTTGTTAAACTCATGAAAATTGATTAAATTATGCGCATGATGAAATTGTTGTTGTTAAACCCATGGAATTGATTGAATTGTGGGAATGATGAAAATGTTACTGTTAAACCCATGATATTTGATTGAATTTTGGAATGATGAAAATGTTGTTGTTAAACTCATGAAATTTGATTGAATTGTGGGAATGATGAAAATGTTATTGTTAAACCCTTGAAAATTGATTGAATTGTGGGAATGATAAAATTGTTGCTCTTAAAACCATTAAAATTTGATTGAATTGAGTAAATGACGAAAACGTTGCTATTAAACCCATGGAATTTGATTGAATTGTGGGAATGATGAAAATGTTGTTGTTAAACAAGAAATTTGATTGAATTGTGGGAATGATGAAAATGTTACTGTTAAACCCATAAAATTGATTGAATTGTGGAATGATGAAATTGTTGCTCTTAAAACCATAAAATTTGATTGAATTGAGTAAATGACGAAAACGTTGCTATTAACCCATGGAATTTGATTGAAAGTTTGGGAATGATGAAAATGTTGTTGTTAAACCAATAAATTCATTGAATTGTGTAAATGATGAAGACTTTTGTTTAAACCCATGAAATTAGATTGAATTGTGTGAATGATGAAAAGTATTGATAAACCCATGAAATTTATCAATTGTGTAAATGATGAAAATAGTGCTATTAAACCCATGAAAATGATTGATTTGTGTGAATGATGAAAATGTGTTGTTAAACCCATGAAATTTGATAAAAGTTTATGAATGATGAAAATGTTGTTGTTAAACCCATTAAATTCGATTGAATTGTGGGAATGATGAAAATCTTGCTGTTAAACCTTTGAAATTTGATTAAATTGTGGGAATGGTGGAAATGTTGTTGTTAAACCTATGAAATATGATTGAATTGTGTAATTATAAAAATGTTGCTATTAAACCATGGAATTTGATTGAATTGTGTCAATGATGAAAATGTTGCGGTGTAAACCCAAGCAAGAAATTTGATTGAATTGTGAAAATGATGAAAAAGTTGTTGTTAAAACCATGAAAATTGATTAAATATGCGCATGATGAAAATGTTGTTGTTAAACCCATGGAATTTGATTGAATTGCGGGAGGGAATGATGAAATGTTACTGTTAAACCCATGATATTTGATTGATTTTTGGAATGATGAAATGTTGCTGTTAAACTCATGAAATTTGATTGAATTGTGGGATGATGAAAATGTTATTGTTAAACCTGTGAAAATTGATTGAATTGTGGGAATGATAAAATTGTTGCTCTTAAAACCATTAAAATTTGATTGAATTGGGTGAATGATGAAAACGTGCTATTAAACCCATGGAATTTGATTGAATTGTGGGAATGATGAAAACGTTGTTGTTAAACCAAGGAAATTTGATTGAATTGTGGGAATGATGAAAATGTTACTGTTAAACCCGTAAAAATTGATTGAATTGTGGGAATGATGAAATTGTTGCTCTTAAAACCATTAAAATTTGATTAAATTGAGTGAATGATGAAAACACTGCTATTAAACCCATGGAATTTGATTGAATTGTGGGAATGATGAAAAGGTTGCTGTTAAACCAATGAAAATTGATTGAATTGTGGGAATGATGAAAATGTTATATTTAAACCCATGAAATTGATTGAATTGTGGGAATGATGAAATTGTTGCTCTTAAAACCATAAATTTGATTGAATTGAGTAAATGACGAAAACGTTGCTATTAAACCCATGGAATTTGATTGAATTTGGGAATGATGAAAATGTTGTTGTTAAACCAATAAAATTCAATTGAATTGTGGGAATGATGAAGACTTTTTGTTAAACCATGAAATTAGATTGAATTGTGTGAATGATGAAAATGTTATTGATAAACCCATGAAATTTATTCAATTGTGTAAATGATGAAAATAGTGCTATTAAACCCATGAAAATTGATTGATTTGTGTGAATGATGAAAATGTTGTTGTTAAACCCATGAAATTGATAAAAGTTTATGAATGATGAAATGTTGTTGTTAAACCCATTAAATTCGATTGAATTGTGGGAATGATGAAAATCTTGTTTGTTAAACCTTTGAAATTTGATTAAATTGTGGGAATGGTGGAAATGTTGTTGTTAAACCTATGAAATATGATTGAATTGTGTAAATTATAAAAATGTTGCTATTAACCCATGGAATTTGATTGAATTGTGTCAATGATGAAAATGTTGCTTTAAACCCAAGAAATTTGATTGAATTGTGAAAATGATGAAAAAGTTGTTGTTAAACTCATGAAAATTGATTAAATTATGCGCATGATGAAATTGTTGTTGTTAAACCCTTGGAATTTGATTGAATTGCGGGAATGATGAAAATGTTACTGTTAAACCCATGATATTTGATTGAATTTTTGGAATGATGAAAATGTTGCTGTTAAACTCATGAATTTGATTGAATTGTGGGAATGATGAAAATGTTATTGTTAAACCCGTGAAAATTGATTGAATTGTGGGAATGATAAAATTGTTGCTCTTAAAACCATTAAAATTTGATTGAATTGGGTGAATGATGAAAACGCTGCTATTAAACCCATGGAATTTGATTGAATTTTGGGAATGATGAAAACGTTGTTGTTAAACCAAGGAAATTTGATTGAATTGTGGGAATGATGAAAATGTTACTGTTAAACCCGTAAAAAATTGATTGAATTGTGGGAATGATGAAATTGTTGCTCTTAAAACCATTAAAATTTGATTAAATGAGTGAATGATGAAAACATGCTATTAAACCCAGGAATTGATTGAATTGTGGGAATGATGAAAAGATGCTGTTAAACCAATTAAATTTGATTGAATTGTGGGAATGATGAAAATGTTATATTAAACCGATGAAAATTGATTGAATTGTGGGAATGATGAAATTGTTGCTCTTAAACCATAAAATTTGATTGAATTGAGTAAATGACGAAAACGTTGCTATTAAACCCATGGATTTGATTGAATTGTGGGAATGATGAAAATGTTGTTGTTAAACCAATAAATTCAATTGAATTGTGTGAATGATGAAGACTTTTTTGTTAAACCCATGAAATTAGATTGAATTGTGTGAATGATGAAAATGTTATTGATAAACCCATGAAATTTATTCAATTGTGTAAATGATGAAAATAGTGCTATTAAACCCATGAAAATTGATTGATTTGTGTGAATGATGAAATGTTGTTGTTAAACCCATGAAATTTGATAAAAGTTTATGAATGATGAAATGTTGTTGTTAAACCCATTAAATTCGATTGAATTGTGGGAATGATGAAAATCTTGCTGTTAAACCTTGAAATTTGATTAAATGTGGGAATGGTGGAAATGTTGTTGTTAAACCTATGAAATATGATTGAATTGTGTAAATTATAAAAATGTTGCTATTAAACCCATGGAATTTGATTGAATTGTGTCAATGATGAAAATGTTGCGGTGTAAACCCAAGAAATTTGATTGAATTGTGAAAATGATGTGAAAAAGTTGTTGTTAAACTCATAAAATGATTAAATTATGCGCATGATGAAATTGTTGTTGTTAAACCATGGAATTTGATTGAATTGTGGGAATGATGAAAATGATACTGTTAAACCCATGATTTTGATTGAAATTTGGAATGATGAAAATGTTGCTGTTAAACTCATGAATTTGATTGAATTGTGGGAATGATGAAAATGTTATTTTAAACCCGTGAAAATTGATTGAATTGTGGGAATGATAAAATGTTGCTCTTTAAAACCATTAAAATTTGATTGAATTGGGTGAATGATGAAAACTGCTATATAAACCCATGGAATTTGATTGAATTGTGGGAATGATGAAAACGTTGTTGTTGTTAAAACCAAGGAAATTTGATTGAATTGTGGGAATGATGAAAATGTTACTTAAACCCGTAAAAAATGATTGAATTGTGGGAATGATGAAATTGTTGCTCTTAAACCCATTAAATTTGATTAAATGATTGAGTGAATGATGAAAACATGCTATTAAACCCATGGAATTTGATTGAATTGTGGGAATGATGAAAAGGTTGCTGTTAAACCAATTAAATTTGATTGAATTGTGGAATGATGAAAAATGTTATATTTTAACCGATGAAAATTGATTGAATTGTGGGAATGATGAATTGTTGCTCTTAAAAACATAAAATTTGATTGAATTGATTGAGTAAATGACGAAAACGTTGCTATTAAACCCATGGAATTTGATTGAATTGTGGGAATGATGAAAAATGTGTTGTGTAAACCAATAAAATTCAATTGAATTGTGTGAATGATGAAGACTTTTTTGTAAACCCATGAAATTAGATTGAATTGTGTGAATGATGAAAATGGTATTGATAAACCCATGAAATTTATTCAATTGTGTAAATGATGAAATAGTGCTATTAAACCCATGAAAATTGATTGATTTGTGTGAATGATGAAAATGTTGTTGTTAAACCATGAAATTTGATAAAAGTTTATGAATGATGAAAATTGTGTTGTTAAACCCATTAAATTCGATTGAATTGTGGGAATGATGAAAATCTTGCTGTTAAACCTTTGAAATTGATTAAATTGTGGGAATGGTGGAAAT